>NW_023458688.1:4728-17393 GCF_013731165.1 Rhagoletis pomonella
CTACTGAAAGAAGTCTGATGAGGAAATGTGGTGATTTCCGAAATAGCCATCACTTCTACCATTTTTTCAAATTATTGTTGCTTTTCCACAATAAACATTTTCATTTAAAACGGCCTCGAGCTCAATATAAATTGTTGAATATAATTGTTATAAAGGCCAAAAAAATAACAAAAAACAAATAACTTAAGGACGAGCACACCTAAAAGTTAAACATTCTAAAAATAGAATTATTAGCAAAAACCAACAATTCCAACAACCACATGATCAAGTGAATTGCAGCGGAATAGCTGCGCTTGCTTGTGTTGGCAGAACAAAAAATGAAAATAGTGGAAATAGCAAACGATAATTTACAAGGCGTACTTAGCACGGTGCATAGGCAACTCGCTGAGTCAGTGGGGTCGTCGGTTCGAATCCTACTGAAAGAAGTCTGATGAGGAAATGTGGTGATTTCCGAAATAGCTATCACTTCTACCATTTTTTCAAATTATTGTCGCTTTTCCACAATAAAAATTTTCATTTAAAACGGCCTCGAGCTCAATATAAATTGTTGAATATAATTGTTATAAAGGCCAAAAAAATAACAAAAAACAAATATATTATTAACATTAAATTATTTAAAGTCTTAAATTATAATTTGTTTCTTAATTCCGTTTTTATTAATGCTAAATCAAAAAATTTGCGCTCAGCTGCTGCGGAACTGTGAGGCAGACTAAAAATGTTATGAACTAAATCACACAATTCTCCAAAGGCCGATTCACCCAATCCATATTTAATCAAACTTACTTGATCCCAAAAACATTCTATATTGGTACAGTTTGGCTGACTTCCAAAACGTATCAATACAATGCTTGGAAACTGTTATACTGCGGTATTCAAACTGTTTGTATATGCAGAGTTGCAACACATTGCATATTTTAAATATTCAATTTAGAAATGAACAATTTTTCTGAATTTTGCATTTTTAAAACTGATGCGCTGATTGCTCTAGCGATGCGTTTCGATAACTTTTCGAATGCGTTTTGGAAAAGTGTACATTGTCAACATTCTGTAGTTCGATGTTATGGGACATTAACTTTGTACGTATGCAAAGCAATTGACGTTTTGGAAGTCAACCTTTTTGAAGTTACCTGCACTCAGCCTCAATTTGCGAAATTGAAATTCAAATCTGTGTGTCTGCATAATTTACCAATGCAGGAAACTGGTCGAGTAGCGGCATAATTGATACATCAGTATCAGAAAGAACTTTATGTGGTATAATAATTTCAAGATTTTTAATATCTTTTCGATTGAAATCGAATATTATTTTCATGTGCTAAATGCTATGATTTAAGTTCTGCTACCTTTTTATATTTTTGCCGGCCACTTTAATGTTGGTCACTGAGTTATTGAAATTAGCAAGCAACCGCTATATTTTTTGAAGCATGAAGTTAAAGGGTGATAATATCCTAACCAAACGCTTGTGAAACGGATCATTTTAAAAAGAATTGGACCAATGGACCAAACGAAAAAAAAATTGACCAGATTTGGTCCATTTGAACCAAAACGGAGTCCGTGGACACAATGTAATAATAAGACAAACTTCTGTTTGTTTCTACATTTTTGTGGAAGCTTTAAATTATATCATGCTACATGGAATTTTACTACTCGAAGTCATGGCAAAAGTACAGCAGATGGAGTAGGAGGTACTATTCAAAAGTTTTTACAAGTTATAACGTCTGCTGAATAAATTGTCAATTTAGTAAAATCGAAGAAGTTAAAAATATAAATGTTTCGAATTTTGGAAGAAAACATTAAACATTTTGATGCATTAGTGAACGATACTGTAAAACCATGTCCAAAAAAAAAATAACAATTGACTTGGTCAAAAACCAACAATAAGGTTTTAAATCTTAATTATTAACCGACTTCCAAAAAAGGAGGAGGTTATCAGTTCGTCGGAATATTTTTTGTTTTTTTTTTGTATGTATGTTACCGCATAACTTTGGACCACGTCAACCGATTTCAATAATTCTTTTTGCATCGTAAAGGTAGTGTCTCAGAGGTGGTCCCATACTAATCTGGTTAAGATCAGATCAGTGGATCATGAGATATATATATATATTTTTTTTTTTATATGAGAGTTGAAGTTGGTTTTTTTTTGCTAAAAAATACTTGTTTATCGTGTTCGTCTTGTATGTTGGAGAGTTTGTATGAGCCTCCATGTAGCCACTTTTCATTGTAGCCAAGCAGCTGTTCTGTTGAATGCAACAAGAAGTGAATGTGAGAAATGCCGAGAGACACGTTAAAATAACAAGTAATTTTTAGCAAAAAAAAACCGACTTAAAAAAAATATATATATATCTATATATTTCATGATTCAATGATCGGATCTAAACCAAATTAGTATGGGACCACCTCTGAGACACTACCTTTCCGTTGCAAAAAGAATTGTTGAAATCGGTTGACGTGGTGTAAAGTTATGCGGTAACATACATAAAAAAAAAAGAGTATTCCGACGAACTGTTAACCTCCTCCCTTTTTGGAAGTCGGTTAAAAAGTAACACTTAAGCCTCTCAGAATTTCCATTAAATCATAAGGTACAATACCTTCAAATAAATCATGAGCTATGCACGGCGACAATCCCGGATTATAAACATGAAAATATCGGAGATCATTTAAGACAGAATCGCGAACAACCCCGCAGCTTAAAGTAACTTCCAAAAGCTGCTCGTTATAATTATTAACCGACTTCCCAAAAAGGAGGAGGTTATCAGTTCGTCGGAATTTTTTTTTTTTTTTTATGTATGTTACCGCATAACTTTGGACCACGTCAACCGATTTCGATAATTCTTTTTGCATCGGAAAGGTAGTGTCTCAGAGGTGGTCCCATACTAATCTGGTTAAGATCCGATCAGTGGATCATGAGATATATATATATATATTTTTTTTTATATGAGAGTTGAAGTCGGTTTTTTTTGCTAAAAATTACTTGCTTTTATTTCTTAGTTCGCAAACTTCAATATTTTTTTAAGCTAAATTCTTACGCTTAAGAAAACAATATCTGCAACTATATTGTGAAAAACTGAAATTTTGGTTGAGACCACCAATTTGGTGGGAACCTAAATTGTCGCCAATTACTGTGCAAACACAGTTCCAAATAGGTGTTTTGCATGCATCTTTTAATCAGAAAAGTTAGACCTTCTGTCTCCAATATTTTCAGGTCACTAAGTAATGGTTTTAAAATAATTTCGAAGTCGAAATTTTATATATATCTTTCATTGCATAATAAAATTAGTTGAATGTTTTGTACCACATACCTACACTTCACATCAATATTTCCTATCTATACACATAATAAAATTGTAACAGGCCGATGTCTGTACATTAAAGATATTAAAAAAAATTTATGTGGGGGCTCTTTATTAGAGCAACAGAAGCCAAATCAATGATTTTTGGAATTTTTGTCTGTCTGTCTGTCGGTCTGTCTGTCTGTCTGTCTGTATGTTTGCACGCTCTATCACTCGAAAACTAATGCATTGAATTGAATGCAGCTTTCCCTGATGTATTGCTAGAGGTCTGTCTTAAAATATAGAAAGAAAAACATTAGAGAGTTGCCACCTGTTTGAAAAATGCAGGTTAAGTAAATTGATAAGAAAAAGCGAATATTGCAACTCGGGCGTCAAGAGAAAGAGGTTTAAGAAGCCTTACAACCGAAAATATTTTTTGAGGGTTGCCACCTGTTTTAAGTTTGAGTTTAATTAAATTTATAAGATAAATTGAATATTGTAATATGGGTATCAAACTGAAGAGGTTTAGGAAATTTTACTGCCGAAAATATTTTTGGAGGAGGGTTGTGACCTGTTTGAAAAATTTTATTGAATTAGATTGATCAAATAAATGAAAGCTATGTATATCTATACCTATAATAAGATTGTAACATGCCGATGTCTGTACATTATTTAAATTAAAGAAATATTAATATGCGGGCTTTATTAGACCTACATAAGCCAAATTACCAATTTTTAGAATTTTTGTCTGTCTGTCTGTATATTTGTGCGCGTATCACTCGAAAACTAATGCATGGAATTGAATGCAGCTTTCCCTGATGTATTGCTAGAGGTCTGACTTAAAATATAGAAGAAAAAACATTACAGAGTTGCCACCTGTTTAAAATTTTAAGTTTAAGTAAATTGATACGATAAAGTAAATGTTGCAATATGGCTGTCAAAGAAAGAGGTTTACAAAGGCTTACAGCTGAAAATATTTTTGTGGAAGGTTAACACCTGTTTGAAAACTTTTATTTAGTTTAATTTATAACATAAATTAAATAATGCAATAGTGGCATCAAACTAAAGAGATTAGGAAGTTTTAGTGCCGAAAATATTTTTAAGGGATCTGCCACCTGTTTGAAAAATTATATTAATTTAAATTGGTAAAAGAAATGAAATATTACAATACGGATATCAAACTAAAGAGATTTAAGAAGCTTACTTTCGAAAATATTTTTGAAGCGGGTTGCGGGTTAAATTGCTAAGATAACCTAAATGTTGCCATATGGGTATCAAACGAAAGTATTTGAGAACAGTAAAATTGTAACAGGCCGATATCTGTGCATAATAGATATTAAAAAAAAATTAATAGGGGGTTTATTAGATCAACAGAAGCCAAATCAACAATTGTTAGAATTTTGGTCTACCTGTCTGTATGTTTGTAAGCGCATCACGCAAAAACTTATCTGTGGAATTCAATGCTAGAGGTCTAACTGAAAATGTAGAATCCATTTTTTTTTCAGTTTATCATCGATCTTTATTTTTAGGTATTTGAATGCATTAACTTTTTCCAGTGCTTCGTTGTTTATATTTAGAGTTAACACCGCACTGGTCTCAAAATTTCACCTTGATGTAACCACAAACTTAGTTTTATTGACATTCAATTTCAGTGTGTTCAAGCATAACCAATCGCACTTTTTTGGAACTACTGTGAAAAAAAATCAAAGCTTTTTGTTGTTTCTGCCAAAAAATTAAGAAATCTGAGACATCACGGTATTACAATTTCATATAGTTTTCTGTACATTGTATTTCACTACTAAACGGCTCCACCGATTTGGTTCATATTTGGAATATATGCCAGAACTTTGAAAATAAATATTCCGACCAAAAATTTACTTGGTATGTGGCGCTGGGGTCGGGATATTCGTAAAATTCTTATACAGACTAAAAAGTAAAAAAACCATTATATCTCTAAAACCAATTACGCTGGGGAACTGAAACCTAGCATGAAAGCATAAACTGCAAATACTCTACTTATGGCGAAAACTGGCAGGCATTGGAAAAGGGTGCGTGGCACCTCCCATACAAACTGAACTTCTCATATAGCTTATCTCTGGAACCGCTTACTCTAACGTCCTGAAATTCGACACAGCTACATCTATATATTAATACGCTAACATAAATTTTGTCCGCCTTCATTTAGCGATTCTTCCGAGCCGATTTCAAAACATTTTTTCGTAGATGCTCAGAGTCTTTATGGTTTTAAAATTGGTTGAAAATTACGGCCGAAACCGTCGTTTAAACATTTCCGTATTTTTGTTTAGATGTTGCTGCAACATGTTCAATTTGACATGTTTCGCATGCTGTTTCATTTTGCATTTGAAATTAAGCTTTGAAATAAAGATAAATATGAATATGAGGAAATAAATGATAACGATGAAGACAAGAAAGAGAAGGCAAAAGTGAAGACAAAGACGAAAATGGAGACAGTGAGAAATACTTAAGAGTTAGGGTAACTGAAGGGCTAAGCAAAGGTATTGAATTTTCGAAGTGAAACTTCTTTGGCGGCTATTCGTTGGTTGGGGGTAAATGGGCAATGATGCACACTGAAATAGTTGCAACGGAAACAAGTGCTGAGTCAAACCACGCCAACTGTGTCAATGAATTTTCATTGATTTTCTGGAAAGTGAAGACAATTGTGGGAATCTGTAGATAATTATAGAACAAAAATCCACTTTGGACGGTTTTTCGAAATTGCACTTCGTTTTTGTTTTTTTGGTATTATAAGAATATTGCAATTTTCGAGAGAAAAATTCGTTACTCGGGACCCATTTGATGAAATTTGAGGAAATTTTTTTTGAGTGTTGCTGAAGCTTTTCCCTTTACAATAAAAAGATTTGCAGAATAAAATTTGCAAAACAATTAATTCTTTAATAACAATAATTTAAACAATTACAATTATTTATATATTCTAGGCCCGCGATTGCAGTGAAATTTTGGCACAATATACTCTAAATTCTTGTTTTCAAATTCCAAAAAGAAAAAATTGGTCTTTCCAATTTTGACAGTCGCTACGATTTTTTTTTCAAATTGTCAATAAACATAAGTTGTAAATAAACATTGATGTTCCAAGTTATACGTTAAATAATGTACGTACTTGTATAATTATTCATTAATTAACATAAAAATGCTATCACTCACACAAGCTTACATGAAAATAGCTATTTACTCAAGGCTTAAAGGTGAGAAAAAAATCGATAGCGACTCTCAAAATTGGAAAGACCAATTTTTTCTTTTTGGAATTTAAAAACAAGAGTTTAGAGTATATTGTGCCAAAATTTCACTGGAATCGCGGGCCTAGAATATGTAAATAATTTCAATTGTTTTATTGTTTTGCAAATTTTATTCTGCGAATCTTTCTATTGTAAAGGGAAAAGCTTCAGCAACTCTCAAAAAAAAATTTCATCAAATGGGTCGCGAGTTACGAATTTTTCTCTCAAAAATTGCAATATTCTTATAATACCAAAAAAATAAAAACGAAGTGCAATAACGAAAAACCGTCCAAAGTGTATTTTTGTTCTATAATTATCTACAGATTCCCACAATTGTCTTCACTTTCCAGAAAATCAATGAAAATTCATTGACACAGTTGGCGTGGTTTGACTCTGATTCTAATATATGTGGTATTAATTTAACAAAAAAGCGCTAATAAGGGGTTTAAGAATATGACTGAGATTAAGCCCAATACAGGAAGGAAAGTAAAGGGCAGTACGTACATAGACGAAGAAAAGGTTAAAGGTAAAGGTAAAAATAAAAACAAAAACAAATACGCGTAAAGATAAAGGATAAAACGACGATCAAGGTTAATTTAAATACTATAAGGTAAAGGTGAAGGGGAATATTTGCAAAAATTAAGATAAATGTGAAGACAAATATGAGGATGAAGATTAATATTGTTATTGATATAATAATCGATATTGCTATCGATATAATAATCGATGTTGTTATCGATACTTCTATCAATACAACCGATATTGTTATCGATAAAATAATCGATATTGTTATCGATGATGTTATAAATATTGTTATCGGTGTAACAATCGATATTATTATCGATAATGTTATCGATATTGTTATCGATATATTTAACAATAAATAAATCAATTTCGGAATTTTGGAATCGTTATATTTTGCGATATATTTATTGGTATTTTTATTGGTATATTTATCGACAAAGTTATCGACAGCGTTATCGGTTTAATATTTGACACATGACATGTGATCACATTATAGGATATCGCATCACATGATATGATATTGCATGACATGACATCACATCACATAATATGATATCACATAATACGATATCACATGGCATGACATCACATAATATGACATCATATGGTATGACATGACTTCACATGATATAACATCATATAACATGACATAACATGAGTTGACATCAAATGACATCGCATTACATGGAAAAATATTTGTTTCTGTATCGATTAACATGGTTACTGAAAGCATGCGAATTGTTTTCTTTCAAAATTAAATTGTAAAAAACTAATAACAAGCTATGGCTCTGATATTACAGGTGCACTTATTTTTTCGATAGGAATTGAAATAAATTCTATTATAAAAAATTTAGTTATCGAAAATTATCAAATTACCGAAATTTATCAAGTCATCGAAGTTTATAGTTATCAAAATTTATCAAGTTATCCATATTTCTTGAGTTATCACAACGTGTAAAATTATTGAAATTGACCAATGTTAATTGAGTTGTCGAAATTTATAGACACGGAAAATTAGTTGTCGAAATTTGCGGACAGATATCGAGCTATAAAAATGTATGGGTTAGCGAAATTGGTCGAGTTAATGAAATTTATCAAGTTATCGATATTTATTGTTGTGTTTAGGGATTTTAGTGTTCTTGAAATTCATTGAATTATCGATATGTATCAAATTATCGAAATTTATCGACAAACTGGAATGTATCGGTTATATTCCAAGTCCTGCCAACGACCTTCAAAGATATAAAAAATTTAAGTTAAGGTTTAGTTCGAAAGCAGGAGATTTTTCGGCAAGTAATTTTGTACATTATAAGTTAAACGACGGGCTAAGTTAGAAAACCTCTCTAGGGGCCTTAAAAAACTAGAAGTACGGTCGAATTTCGACAGTGGCTGGCACTCTAGTATGTTATTAATACCGTACTTATGGCGAAAAGTGGTAATTATTGGAAAGGCTGCATCTATATACATTTACGTAAACGCGGAAGTATTACTCGATTGGGAACCATTTTCTCCTAGACTTTTTAATTTTTCGTCAAAGGTAAAATTTGTGAAAATTTTGAAGATGTTTTTTTTTTAATTAAGCACAAAGTTTGAAGCTTTGGTTTTTATGAGATTCGTTATAGACTACATACCTATATACACAAAATGATAGCTGTTTTCGTTGTTAGGACTTAACTCAAAAACCACTGAATAGAGTTCCGTCAAATTGTCGGAGGTTATACCTTACATATATGGTCTTATTATATGCTACTAGAAAGCTAGCTAGGTGGTGCTGGAGTAGAGTAGAGTATTTATACAAGTCGTATTTATTAACCGATTTCGTTCAAATTTTAAATGTGAGCTATGTACATGTGTGATGAAAAATTCTTTAGACCCGCTGAGTGGCACTGGAGTCGAGGTTAAAATTCATAATACGTATTCATTTTATGGTAAGCAATGGTTTTGCAGAAAATGGACCCAATGGATGGCGCTGCAACCGAAATGTATAGAAACCCCATGTGGTTGGTCTGCTTTGGCCCTATGTTTAAGTTATACGAAATTAGTTAAGATTGCTAAATGAAGGATAGGGTTAAGTATGGATGGAAAGACCGCAAAATTGTGTAAGAACACCTTTGTCTGACTCCATCATGCACCCTAAATGCGATCTTGCATCTATCTAGAAATCAGTCAGTGTGCAAACCTCTACCACATATGTGGTAGATTTACCACATATTTTTAAAAATTTGGGTTTCCATCACATCTACCACACAAAGGTTAAAATCTACCACATAATTTGGTTAGAAAATTTGAGTAAAATTTTCACATAACTCTTAACTTGCAATTCAATTCTAATAAAAAATATAAAAATTAATCAATACCTTTTTGAAAATGTATATCATGAATTTGGCTTTAAATATATCTGTGCTTAAACTCTTTAAGATTCCAAAAATCCGCTTAATTATATTTGCTAACGTATTATGCAATGGAAATGAGTTATGTATTTGTTCCGCTTTATGATTTAATTATACACACGCAAAAATAAAAGTTTATTAAAGGATCGTACATTTTGTCAATTTAATAAAATTAGTTGCTAGTAGGAACTGTAGACATTTTAAGTCGGGCTAAACACGCCCAAATACTTAATTCTTAATTACAAACTATGTGTATACACTAGGGTGGTTCAAAAATGCATGTGAAAAAGTAAAGTCGGAATTTTTACGCTCTCACCCCCTAGGATTGCTCTATACCGAAAAAATATATCCTTATTTTTTTATTTTGAAATCAAAAAATATTTAGAGGTCGCTCAAACGCCTAAAGTTTTCCATGTATTTTATATGGGAAAAAAACAACTTTTCGTATAAATGGTACAGAATAGTTAAAAACCAATATTTTTCTACCAGAAAACTTTGTTTATCTGCAGGAGATTCCCAGTAATAATACCCAATTGTATATTTAACCTTTTATTCATTGCAACTATAATTTAAAGAGCCGCCAAAAACCCTGAAAAATGCAATGGGGCGACCAATACAAAATCGTTAGTATTAAAATATGGTTAAATAAAAAATTGGGTATTATTATTGAAAGTCTCCTGAAGAGAACTAGAGTTTTCCGATCGAAAAATATTGGCTTCCAACAATTCTATACCATTTCTAGGAAAAAAGTTATTTTTCCCATATAAAAATACATGGAAAACTTTGAGCGCTTTGAGCGACCTCTAAATATTTATTGATTTCAAAATAAAAAATGGGGGTATACTTTTTTCGATACAGAAAAATCCTAGGGGTGAGAGCATTACAATTCCGACTATACGGTTTTTGGACCACCCTAGTATACACCCATTAAAAATATAAATTAGAAAATCTACCGCATCTTACTCAAATCTACCACATTTTTTTGCTGATTCTACCACACTAAAATAAAAAGGGGTTTGCACACTGAAATCAGTTCATAAATTTAACACGAATTGTAAAAGTGGCGAACCAACAAGGAAAGATCATCGTAGGTATATCAATTGCTTCATTTGAATGATATTCAAGAGATCACGCGACTTATTTAGCTAATGTACGGGAAAACTGTTCATCCTGTGGGACAGCGAGGATTCTTGGCCCTCCTACAACAGAAAACGCACATCTGGGCTCTTGAGTTTCCTCTTAACGTCTTTTATTGGTTTACACATCGGACCAATGTTGTAGTTGCAAGATCATTGCTTGGCAGAGATCTCACAGGTGGAAATAAGACCATCGGCAAGGTTCATTACATCGAAAGGGATAAGTATTCCATATCGATAGCTGGGTGGAGGATCGACCTATCTCGGCAGCCAGTTCGAAAACACCCTATCTCAGAAAATTTTTCAACGACGCCCTACTTCAGAATTTTATGGAAAAGCACCCTCTCTCAGAATTTGGTTGAAGAACGCCCTATCTCAGACTTAGATTCACAAACGCCGTATTTCAGGTGCCGATTCAAAAACGCACTATCTCAGTACATTTTCAATGCATTTTCGTTTAAGATAGGGAGTTTTTTAACCGAATTCCGATATAGGGCATTCTTCACCCAAATTCTGAGTCAGGGTGTTTTTGAACTGGCTGCCGAGAAAGGTTGATCTTCCACTCAGCCATCGATATGGCATCACAGCGTTACTATTCTTGGCCTATGTGTGAGGAGGATACTGCGCTTTAGTGGTTTCAACTTAAACTATAAATGTTGACTTTGAAGACTATTTTTGCTCTTAAACGCTCTTTTGCATTGGCCAACGCAAAAGTACTTATTAGGAGCCGCGAAGTATGTGGGCATTGGCTAGTCAGAAAATAAAATCCAATCAGTTTGTGCTTCTTTTTGTATGATCCCAAGGAGTTGCACAACTCAAATGCATCTTGAAAAATTAAGACTTCAATGGGTTTTTCACCGGAATTAAAAAAACTTTGGTTTTTATACACGATAACGTAGTTGTAATCCGAATAAATTTTATTTTTAAAACTTTTCATTTTACAAAACACTTAAAAATATTTTTCATCACTAAGCAAACTTTTCAAAGTCTCTAGTAGGGGTACATAATGATAAACGCATTCTTTGTGGTAATTATCTGCACCTAAAAAAATTTCTTTACTATTTTTAACCTCTTCGAAACTATTTGTATTTAAATATAGCTCTTCTATATTTTCATACATATCTTTCTCCAAAGTGGAGTTATTCGCCTGCTTATGCTTACGGAAAAAATGTGATCGAAATGAGCCTGCATTAGTAAATGGTTTAAAACACGAAAGTATTGGACAACTAACGTTTTCACAGCAAGCAAAATGCTTTAAAATATGTGAATACACTTCACTTATGCTTGATGCAAAAAATGCAAAAGATGACACCGAACAATTATATTTGCTGTTCATAGAAGTAACACATTTAACCACATCGCCTTTTTCGGAATTATTTCTAGAAAAATGCACTTTATAAGCATTATAGCTTGAAAATTTTTTCTTGCATTTCGGAAACAAACATTCAAACATATAACAATTTAATTCCCTAAGCGCATATAAATACAAATGATAACTCTTTAGTTTACAAAACTGCTTTGCACACATTTTACATACAAACATTTCCAAAATATTTATAGAACTATGAACTTATAAAAATACCACTAACTACTTTTATAAATATATATTTATATTTTCCACCGAAGAACACCGACAATAAAAAATTTGCTCACACCAAACCGACTGACGCGACGATTTCACAACAAATGAACGTTTACTGATATTTCAAGAGAAAAACGATTATTACCATGATGCCAAAATACATAAAAACCACGATGCAATAATGAAAGGTGTTGTACGTTGTGACAGCTCGAAATCGAACTACCTTAGGTCAATATTGTATTTTGGAAGTACAAGAAAAACGGGAAGAATAAAGCCTTTAAGTTGAAAAAGTGCTAAATTGTATGCCTTCTTAACAGCGTTCCGATTATCTGAATAGGTATATATCGTCGTGTAAAGTACAAAACCGCGTATCGTCATTCTGCAAAACCGCGTAACTGGCATTAGCTGCCAAAAATTAGATTTGCTCACACAAGCTCTTGGCTCAATCCTTATCCATTCGTCCTGAAATATACTGGCCAGGTATGCGATTGCTTTATAAAAAAGAGAACCAT
>NW_023458688.1:17493-18309 GCF_013731165.1 Rhagoletis pomonella
GGGGTATTCTCGAAGTCTTGCACGATGCACGGATTGCACGAAATGCAAAAATACTATTCCTAATTTCGAACAGTACGAGAGCACCCCATTGCAAAGTGGTAGAATGCATGGGTAGCAAGCAGCGAAATTATGTATCAAATACAATAACAAGAGACAGCAGAAAAAAATGAAGTGAGCGAGATGAGAGGAATGAGAGAAATATGTAGCAATTCCAACAACAAAACAACTATCACCGGGTCGCATATATCTTGCTATGCTATTTTGCAAAATATATACATGGGTTTCGACATTGCATATTTTGCAGCGATAGGAAATGTCGTTTCCCATATATTTTGTTGTTGTGTGTTTGTAAGTTATGCAATCCATGCAATCCGTGCTACGTGCAATGGCTTTGCAAGATTTGGAGAATACCCCTAATATGTTGTAACTTACGTATATTAGCTCTTAAATACAATATCAGCACAGGTCGGCCAGGAAAACACTAAGGAAATTACCTAGTAAATGCAAAATTATAATTTACTAGTGTTCGCCCAGCGGTTGAAATTCAACCGCTAAAATTAAGGATAGTTTATGTGAGTTGAGTTGAGCTGAAATAAAATTTGTTGGAATGGGTTAAATGTAGGGGAGTTTAGCTTAGTACTTAGCATAACATAACATAGAATAGCATTAGATTCAATAACATAACATATGTAGCATAACACATCACAATATAACATCGCACATTCTTCAGTTGTATTTCCTTTTTATCCCTATCAATTTCTTCCTCTCTATCTTCATCTTCATCTTCATCTTCATCTTCATCTTCATCTTCATCTT
>NW_023458688.1:18319-23159 GCF_013731165.1 Rhagoletis pomonella
TCTTCATCTTCATCTTCATCTTCATCTTCATCTTCATCTTCATCTTCCTCTTCCTCTTCATCTTCATCTTCATCTTCATCTTCATCTTCATCTTCATCGTCATCTTCATCTTCATCTTCATCTTAATATTCTCCTTCGCCTTCATATTTATCTTTTCCTTTATCCTGATCTATATCTTCATTCTTTTCTCCATTTACGTATTTACCCCCACCATTGTTATTTAGTTAGGTAGTTAAATTTTCCTTCCTCTTTTTCTTTACATTGTTTCTTTAGTGATATCATGTCATGTGTTGAAATTGGGTGTGATGAGTTGCAGTGTGGTGGAATTGGGTGTGGGAGTTACGGTGTTATGAATTCAGGTGTGGTGGTCTTAAGAGGTGTGGTGAATTTAGTTGTGGTGAGTTGAGGTGTGGTGAATTAAGGTGTGGTGAGTTAAGGTGTGGTGAGAAAGTTGAGGTGTGGTGAATTAAGGTGTGGTGAGTTAAGATGTGGTGGGAAAGTTGGGGTGTGGTGAGTTAAGGTGTGGTGAATTAAAGTGTGGTGGATTTAGGTGTGGTGAATTTACGTGTGGGGAGTGAAGTAGTGGTGGATTTAGGTGTGGGGAGTTAAGGTGTGGTGAATTAATGTGTAGCGAACTCAGGTGGAGTAATTTTTTAAGCGGAGGTGAGATGAGTTGAGGTGAGTTAAGTTAAGTTAAGGGGTTAAGTTAAGATAAGTTATCTTTATCCTTATCTTCATATTCGTCTTCATCTTCTTCCTCGTCTTGGTCTTCATCTTCTTCTTCATCTTTATCCTTTCCTTTATCCTGATCTAAATATGTCCATTATTTTCTTCATTTACATATTCACCCCCACCATTGTTATTAGGTTAGGTATTTAAATTTTCCTTCCTCTTTGTCTTTATATTTAGGTTTCTTTACTTTTATTTTAATTTCTGTATTTATCCCTTTCTTCTTCTCCATACTCAAAATTATCTCATCCTTGTTTGAGGCTAATCTATTCATGTACATACATACATACATCTTATTCCTAAACTGCTGCTTAGCACGTTTCTTTAATTCACTATCAATATTAAAGCATACATTTAGGAGGCATTTCCGCCCCAACCATGTACATGTATGGCATTGGTATTGGTGTGACTTTTGAATTGATTTTTTCGCTCTATTTTAAACTAATTTGAAATTTTAAAAATTGCCTGCACGTCAGCATCAAAATACCTTTCTAATGATATATAATTGTTTATACCTTAGAAGTACAGTTTAGCCGTAAAAGGGGTGTAAAGGAAACATGATTGCCTATTTATATAATTGATTTGTAAAATAATTCGGTTTTATTACAATATTTCACGAAATTAGAAAACAAATGTCAGCGAATAAGAACAAGACGAACAACGAAAATTGAATCAATGTAGCTTATTTAGAATTTTTTTCTAATATTTTGGGAAATGTTCAGTGAAATTAGCAAAGAAACAACACAGTTTCTCCTAAGGTAGTTCAAGATGGCGGATTAGAGCGAGAAGTTGCCAACGTATAACACCTTTCATTATTGCATCATGCATAAAAACCATGATTCAATAATAGAAAGGTTTTGTAATAAAACAGTCTTCTCGCTCTCACACATAAAATCGGCTTCTTTACTTGTGCAGAATGTTGCTTACTCTATAGTTTCTAGTGATATTAGTAGTAAAACCAAAAATTCATACTAAATATTCGTTGGCGTCACCTTCGTTAGCGTAATTTTCTAGAACAAGTGTAGAATAGCGACCGTTTAGCTATAAAATAACCAAAAATGCCGATTGATAGAACTTTTTACGCTGATTTCAACGATGCCAAATTTATTTGGCGCAGGTAAAAAAAGAAGATATAACAGGTTTATTTGTATTTTTTATTATCACTAAATTATTGAAACCCAAAAGTAGATCATGATAAAATATGTAATATCGAATTAAAAATCTAATTTAAATTATTTTAAAATATCTAAAAACTGAACTTTAACCTTCTAGAACCTCTTAATTTCTTACTTGCGCCAAATCATTTTGGCATAGTTGAAATGAGCATAAAAAGTTCTATTGATCTGCATTTTTCGTTTTTGCATAGCTGAGCGGTCGGTATTCTAGATTTGTTCCCGGAAGTGACGAATAATTTAAATCAAAAATGCATATTTTTATGTATTCTTTAGTATTTCCATTAAAACACCAAATATATTGCAAATTCGCATAGAATTAATAATACACATTTTACTTCTAATTGTATACTTTGCGTACTTTTTGTAGAATGGTACCTACTACCGCTTTCGCAAAATGTGATCACATTCTTCCCCTTTCTCCTACTTCCAAAATACAAATCTAGATAAAGGAGTGTCAAATTTTAGCTGTCACAAATTACACAACCTTGTATTATTTAATCATGCATAAAAACCAAGGCATATTCAACAAAGTAGAAGTGACAATTCAGTCGAGCCTTCTCATAGCTGACTGTAATGTCAAAAAATGTAAACAAAGAAATTAACCCTTTGTTATGCATTTACCATATTTCAGAAAACTCAATGGGCCACATGAATAAAAACTAAGAAATTGCTTTTGCTTGAAATTTCATACCTTTTACTTCAATTTTATTTGAATAAATTGAGTAAAAGGTCTGAAATTTTAAGAAAAAGCAATTACTTATTTTTATTCATACGGCCCAATATCTTTGAAATTAAAGTTTTTGTAAATATGAAAATATTTAAAATCTCATTAGAATCAGCTTCATTTTGTTGTTGCATTTTCGTTTTAATGTAAATGTGGAAATGCATACTTAAACAAAATTACACACTAAATGAAACGCACTCATTTATAAAACCGTTTTGACTATTTTCTTGCTTTTACTATCCCAATGTTTTTGAGCATTTATATTTCATTCATAAACCCGTTTTGACTATTTTCTTGCTTTTACTATCCTAATGTTTTTGAGCATTTATATTTTTATTCAAATACTTAATTCTTAAGTATATTAGACATTAAAAAAGAGTGATTCTTCTAAATTTACACCAGAACTTAACTTCATTAATTTAGCTAATAAATTTTTCAATTCAAAATTTCCTTTCCATTAAATTTATTAAAAATTACTTTCAGTTTCTTTATGTCAACAAGGAATTCTGATTTAGGTTTTATCAGGCCACCATTTGAAATTTGGTGTATCCATGTATATGAGTGGGAGATTTTCTTTTCATATTCGGTATGATAAATCCTGCACCTGGGAAGAAACGCGTCCGGTTAGAAATACTCGGCTGCAATGGGCAACAAATAAAGTCACGCGCACAATTCCGAGGTTTAAAATAACGCACAAGTTTGTCGTCCTGGCTCTTGGCAAACACAACGCACCGCCCGTAAGTTCTTTTAGTTTTATTATGAATTTAAAATCAGTCGCACAGCTCACAACTCACAATTTAAAATTTAAATTTAAAAAAATTTAATTTTTAATACTATCTATTGGGTTAAGAGTTGACATTTCAGTCCCAGTTCAAAAGAGAGAAATGTTGAAATCACTTCTACCTTGTTATCCCTTGATAAAACAGGTAAAAGCCATATTGACGTTGCTCTCATGAGAACTAAACCTTTAAACTTCAACTTGATTTAATTTTATTTCCTATATTTCGTTACTCTTGGAAATGTCATATCGTTTTATTTTGAATGTTCGTTAATGGCAAATTTTAATTTACTTTTGAATTTTATCAGTGTTGTGCGGTTTAAACTTATGTAATTGTGCGTTTTATACCAATATGGAATGTTCAATAATTAATTATGTGGTGCTAAATACTTATAATGCACACACCACTCATTTTCTTAACTGCTTGAATGTTTTTCGCGGTAGGAGCGTTGAGAAAGCAGCTGTGGCATAGAGTCTAAGGTTGCAAACAGAGTGGAAGCGAAGCCGAAGACGAAGATGAAGACGGAGCCGAAGACGAAAAACAGTGCAGTAGTAAACATATGAAAGTGATCACAGTGCAAGCAAAGACGAAGACGAAGATGAAGACGTTGCGCAAGCGGTCAGCTTGAAACAGTGCGGTACTGTTTTCAAAGACGAATCGCTTGCTGTGATGAGTTGTTTACAATTTATTTAACAGTTTGCAATTGTGAAAAACCGCGTTTTTCAAGAAATTGGCTAAATTTTTGGCAAAATGTAATCAAACGTATTAATTGGCATTCTTGTATATTCGAAAAATGTCTGTCCGTCTTGCCGTAACACATAATTCAAGTGGCGAAATTCCCCAAAAGTTGTCCTATACAAATTATTTCATGAATTGCTGTTTTTTCTTTATTTTCTTTTGATTTTATCTAAAAAAAGGGTTTTATTTAGAAACAAATCTTCATATCATTCATCTTCCACTATGTACACTTGCCAGCTTGCCCGCGACGCAAGCAATTCGTCTTCGGCTTCGTCTTCATCTTCGTCTTCGGCTTCGCTTCCATTCTGTTTGCAACCTAAGGCCTAAATGCACCGGGAGGTCTAGTAAAAGCACGTTGGATGCTAAGCGGTGGTCCTATGACCCTTATGCCGGCAAGACCCTCCAACAACACTGCAACAAGTTGTGATACCTTTGAAAACGCACCATGGATGTCCAGCCCGCTATGAAGTGAAACCATCGAGTTTCTAATAGAGAATCACACAGCTACAGAGTAGCCGTCTTTATTTATATAAGATTCTAAACCTAACTGCCTACATTAGAGCTGGGATACTATCGATAGTTGAAAACTGTCGCCACTATCGATAGTTTTTGGAAACTATCGATGTCGGTTTTAGCAAGACTTCACAATGTCTCTTCTTTACATCTCTACACATTACATTAATTTTTTTATGCAA
>NW_023458688.1:23169-37514 GCF_013731165.1 Rhagoletis pomonella
AAAATATTTTAAGTCATTGGGATTTTAAGCAACTATAAGCTTGCACTAAGTTATAGTAAAATTTAATAAGCTATAAAACTGCTTACACAAAATTTTTATAGAAACTCGAATTAAAAAGCTGAATTTTTAATTATTGTGTAGTTTGTTATGTTTTCTACAACTTTTATAAAAAATTAGTATACACTAAATAAACAAAAAAGTAGTCAAAAGTGATAAAAAAAGTTGTTATGCTTTTATTTGGAGCAGTACTATATTCGTTTTCTTATAATATGGTAAAATATTAATAATTTTCCTTGTCCGGATTTTGATATGCGCCTCCGTATTTGATCTCAGTTGAACTTTTATAAGTATGAGTTGTCAATTTAAACGAATATCTTTTATTTTGTTTGTTTTGTAGTATTATAAATGTATTTTTAGCCAATTTAACTTCTTTGCACTTCAAAAGGGACAAACAAAATCCGAATTTAATTTTGCCATATAAAAAATAAATTCAGATTTTGCCTGTCGCTATTCAAGGGGATGCAAGTGTATGTATATAAGTTATATAATTCAGACGCATAAATTAATAAGTTTGATTTATTTTTATAAGAACTTATTTTTGATGCACTCAAATTAAAAAAAATTATACAATCTCTTTAACTTACAAAGTAATTTATAAATTTTATAAATTTATTAATTATTTAATTTTCAAGCAATTGAGCATTTCAATTCAATACCTTTCACGACGATAGTACTATCGATACTATCGATGTTTTCAACTATCGTTTCGAAAACTATCGAGTGGCGGTACTATCGATAGTATCCCAGCTCTAGCCTACATAACTAATCTACTGTACATAATGCAGCGTTTTTGCTGCATTTAAAATGCAACATTTAGCACTTTCGAACATATGTTTTCGAAGAGCGGTCATGCTATAGCATTTAGCAAATGTACATTTACGCGAGTTCGAAATCGTATGCAGCCGTGTTCCTGTCGTTTATTCAGATCCGTATCTATTACGATCAATTCTCATGCAGAAGATATTGTGCAAAAAACCCAACTGAAAAGGAAAAAATAAGTTTTAAACCAAAAATTCAATACAAAAACTTGAATTGTTTTAACCATAACAGAACATATGTTTGTGTATATATTAATTTGCCGGTGGTGTCAATTAAAATTTCCTCACTTAATTAGGAAACAAAACAAACAGAGTTGATCACAAATTAATCCAGATTTCTATCAGCATCACATCGATCCCTGCAAAAATCGCGACTACTCCATGCATGCGTGTAAAGAGTACTCCCTAAGGACCAAGGAGTACTCCAAAATTAACCACAATTCATATAAACAATATGGTCCAATTAACATTGCGATGTCATAGGGCAGGACCATATACTCCATCCCTGCATTACATCAGAGTAGCACAAAACTACTCCAACATATTAACAATGGCATTGTTGTTATATTTTTTCGTTTGTACACGCTTTTGTTCTTCACTTCTCAAATGCTTAATTAGGAAACAAAACAAACAGAGCTGATCACAAACTAATCCAGATTTCTATCAGCATCACATCTATGTTGAATTTGCGTAACTTTTCTTTATCCAAATAATGTAAAATAATAAATGAAATCTCGATTGGCGATCACTGAAACCCAGCTAGCGACTGTATACTCGAAAAAGCAATGTTGCCACTTTTTTCATTAAACCATGTTCGAATCGTGGAAATTTTGGAAGATCACAGGGTTGCTTTTAGCATTTAGATTCTTAATGCAAAAATGGAGTTGCATTTAGTTGCATTTAGGTGACGAATTTTGTATGGATAAATGTACATTTAGAGTAGCATTTAGGGCTAAATGCGCTAAATGTGCTTTTACGCGTAAGCAAAAACAGCCCATAACACTTCCAATGTGATATGCACATATAACTAAACCTAATTAAAGACCAGCACGCATCCAGACTCTGTCCAAGGTCGCACATAAACGTAAGCCGCAAATCATGCACTCAAGCATCTTTTACCCAAGTGATAACTGTCGTTGAGTCACATGGTTTGCTTTTCCTTGCTCCTTAATTCCTTAATTAAATGTTTACTTCTTTCTTTGCATCGAGGCGTGGTACAATATGCCTGGGATGCATGCAACATATGCGCACGCTTGAATACACGAAAATATACGTATATACAGTATCTTTTGCTTTGCTGCATTTATGCTTAAGTGCACATTTAAGATACCTACCCCAAAATGCGCATCTGAGACATTTTTTTTTAACATTTATAAGGAAAGTGCTCCGATAGATGCATTCAACATACCTGCCCATTGGCGATACCTGCCTTAAAAATTGTGCAACTAGTATCAATTATCAAAGAAAGTATTACGTTTACCTGCACTGGCCCTACAATTGCCTAATTTTACAAGCTTTTATTTATTTTGCTCATATCGCAGAACAACGAAAATGGCTATCAATTTATGTAGTTATATAGATAATAAGATACCATTCGAAAAAAATTTCGCTTGCATTATTTTCTACGTGATAAGTGCTTCTCCATTATTTGGTTTCATAGGGATTCGGATACCTTCCTCATTGAAGTAGTAAAGAAAATTCGCTTAAGTGCCTTTTTCGGTTAGGTGCACAAGTTTTTCGTGCAAAGAAGGATGTGCAGCTAAGCAAAATATACTGTACTGCGATTATACCTACAAAGATGCAACACATGGACACTAGCCTATGCACATACATACATGTATAGATATGCGTGTTGCTGTTCATAAGTAGTGTTAAGTACCCACCTTGTAGTACACCAAGACTCACCCTTTTTAATTCGGGTGCTCGCCAGATATATTTGGACTGCTCCTTTTATTTGCTGCAACCGGCACACCAGCAATCTGCAACACTCCAACTTTACTTTTCTGCCGCCTTACTTCAAAATATACACACGCGGTAAACTACTTTTCGTTTTTAAATAAAGACTTTAGTTTGTTTCAATTAATTTTTCAGTTCTTCTTTATTTGTATTAGACCGTCTAGTTTAAGTTGAGTTTTCCGAATGAATGGCTTCCTTGAAGCCAGCCTACGATACACCTTCTAAAAACGAATGTGGATCGTAAGCTCGCCAGTATTGACACCACACGCGATGTAATTTTATTATTTTGGGCAACATAAGTGTTGCCATATAAGTTGTTACCACATCGCGTGTGGTGCCATTACACCAACCGCCTACGGGAAAAGAAGTTTTACAAGGTGATCAGACTTGTAAAATCTTCTTTTCACATAGTATGACAAATTGCTTTGGAGGAACGAAAATGTTATATTAATTTTCTTTCCCCCCTTCTATTCGTTCGTCCATAGCATACTAACTAAATATACATTATATAAAATTACTTAATCGTAATTAGTATTAGGCTAAACTAATTTGAAGTTGAAAAAAAAATTAAATTAGTCTTATATTGAATAAATTTTTTTGTCTTCAGAAATATTTAACTATACATTTTAATGTTTGATTTGAAAGTATTTTATAGTACAATATTTGTTCATTAAAAATTTTGTAGTCTTAAGTAACATTTTCTTTTGTAGTTTAAATTATTGTAATTTAGTTATTACAATTTTGTTTCTTATAAATTGTTAAATGTACTTATTAAAGCGTTTTTTTTCAGTATTTATAATATTGCGTTTATATAAATTAAGGAATTGTGTTCATTTGGCGAGCAATTTCTATTTAGTGAATATTTCATTTTATAATTTTTTTTTGTTTGTTTGATTGACTTGAAAAATTCATATACATACATGTTTTTGTTATATTTTGAAATAATAGTTGGTTGAGATGAGAGTTTCAACTAACTTTTTGAACTCTATTTTTGTGGATTGTTTTTACTTTATCTTTTTCTTTATCAAAATTTGTAATACTAACACCATCTACTTTAGTTACAACGTGAGGACCCTGATATATATTTTCATGTTTATTTCGGGGTTCCTTTTGTACTAGAACGAGATCGTTTTCTTTAATATGTACTGGACGAGAGTGTCAATCATATAAATCCTTGTTGCGGATTTTATGTTTGTTAATTAATTCTTTGGCTATTGCATGTGATTTTTGCATCCGGTACTTAACCTCTTTTGCTTAATTCTCAACATTATAAATGGGATCAATTTTTTCCCTTTTCAATTCTAGCGGTAAAGTCGGTGTTTTTCCGAAAACTAGTTCGAATGGAGTAAATTTGTTGTCAAAAACAGAATTTGTAGTATTATGTAAAAAGGTGAAATACTTAAGATAAGTGTTCCAGTCAGAAATAGTCTCATTTAGGTATGCACGTAAGTATTCATTGAAAACGCGATGATTTCGCTCAATTGTGCATACTGTTTCGTGATGGTGTGCTGTCGAAAAGTTATGAGCAATCTTTAAGAATTTTGTTAGTTCCGAAAATATTTCATTTTTATATTCAGTTCCTAAATCTGATCTGATTGAATTCATTATGCCGTTTACTAGTATGTGACTTTCAAAAATAGCAGATGCGATCGTTTTGGCGCTTTTGTCTGGAACAGCAACGGTTACCACATACTTTGTCAGATCACAAATCATAGTAACAGCGAACTTGTTACCGTTTGTTGACTCTGGCAAAGGCCCTATTGTATCAATTATCACTATTTCAAAAGGTTTGATAGGTGTTGGCGTTAAAACAAGGGTTTCTTTTGTTTTTGGTTTTGGCTTGTTTAGTAAGCATTTCTCGCAATTCTTGACAAATTTTGATATATCGCGGGTCATATTTTTCCAAAAATATTTTGTACGGATTTTTGCATATAATCTTTTGAGTCCACAATGTCCTCCACTTATTGGGTCGTTATGGTAGATTGCCATAAGTTGGTGTTTCTTTTCGTCGTCGGTCACAGTTTCGACTGGATCCGTCAATATAATTTGTAAGTTCTTTAAAATTTTATTTCCGCGGTCTTTTAAGTTTGTAATTGTAAAATATTTGAAAAATAAATCATTTTTTGGCCATTCCAACGTCTTAATATTACGACTGTCGGCTTCTACTTCAAGCCGCGAAAGTAACTCGTCGAAATTCGTTTTTTCGTTAACTATCGTAAAATTAAGTAAATCGAGTTTTTTGTGTTTTAAATGTGCACAAACTTGAAAATTTGAAGTTTTGTTATTTTTATCATATACAATATTTGTTTTCACTCGGGGTATTTTCTTTGAGAAATCATATGAATATTTGTCATAAACCTGTAATTTAATTTTGTCATTGCATTCACTATCGTACTTTAATTGTGTTTTATTCGTCATTGATCTTGTTTTTACCGCTAGTACTTGTTTAGTTGAGTCTTTTAGTTCGTTCATTGTAATCCGTGGCAATGCGTCCGCTCCTACATTCGATTTTCCTTTTATATATTCAATTGTAAAGTCGTATTCTGACAGTTCTAAGAGTATTCTAGCAAGCTTTGACGACGGGTCCTTCATGTTAAAGAGATAAACTAAGGGTCGATGGTCAGATTTCAGCGTAAAGTGAGTTCCGTAAACATACGGTCGAAACTGCTTGATCGCAAAATATATAGCTAAAAGTTCTAGTTCGATGATCGGTTTATTCTGTTCTGCTTTGTTGAAAGATTTCGAAGCGAAACATATTGGCAAGTCATTTCCGTCATGGTCTTGGCTTAATATAGCACCTCATCCACCTTCGAGGCATCGACAGTTATAATAAATTCTTTCGTGAAGTCTGGGTATTGTAGCAATCTTGGGGAAATTAACGCTGATTTTAAGGATTCAAAAGCTTTGTCGCACGCACTGTCTCAAGTAAACTCAACTTTTTTTCTGCCTAATTTATTTAAAGGCGCTGTCAGAGACGCAAAATTTGGTATAAACCGCCTGTAATAATTAGCAAACGCGACGAAACGTCGAACCGCATCTTTATCAGTCGGTTTTGTATATGTTTTAACAGCGTTTATTTTGGTGTCGTCCGGCAACAGACCTTAGGCTGAACATTTATGGCCTAGGAATGTAACTTCCGGCCGAAGAAAATTGCATTTATTGGGGTTGAGTTTTAGGTTGAAGTTTCGACAAGTGTCAAAAAACTTTCGCTAAATTTTTTATGTGATGTGCTTCACTACATCCAATAACGATTATATCGTCAACGTAAAGAAATGCCATATTGGGCGGAATACCGGAAAAAGCGATTGTCATCATACGCGAAAATGAATTTGGTGCTACATTTAACCCAAACGGTAATACTTTCCATCTAAAAGCTCCTCGGTCCGTACTGAAAGAGGTTACGTCACGTGAATCAAAATGTAAAGGGATTTGATGAAACCCTGAAAAAAGATCTAAGGTTGAAAAATATTTCGCTCGGCCAAGGTTATCTAGAATCTCGTCTACTCGCGCAAGAGGGAATTTATCGGCAATCAATTTTTTGTTAACAGCGCGAAATTCTACGCACATACGGTATGCTTTTTTACCATTAGTACCTTTTTTTGGAACAACAATTAAAGGACTATTATAATTCGAGTAACTTTCTTCGATTAATTAATTTTCTAACAACTTGTTAACTTGACGATTTATTTCTTCTCGTTGGGAATATGGTAATCGGTAGTTCTTAATGTAAACTGGGTTATTGTCTGCCAATCTTAGTTTTTGTTCGTAAAAGTTATTTAACGTCATTTTGTCGTCGGGAAGTGCAAATATGTCTGCGTAATCTACGCACAAGTTAAGTAATTTGCTTTCAGCGTAACTAGGAATTTGTTTTTTCAAAACGTTAATCAGTTCATTTGTCCGGTTGTCATCGTTTCTTGCCTTATTAATGGAGTAAACGTTAAAATTAGAGAGTTTTTCAGTCCGAATGTCACAGTTCTTTACGTATTTTATTTCGTTTGTGGTATTTATGACTTTGACGATTGGGTTGCTTGTACTAATTATGCATCGTGCTGTGAATACACCGCTATCGATTTCTTGTGATTCCTCAAAAAGTGGTTCTGGTGAACTTCCTAAATTAAAAAGACGAAAAACTTCGCATCTGGGTGGAATTACGCAGGTATCGCTTTCAGTTCCGTGAAGAATCGGAATCGCGACCTTTTTGTTACCTACCCAGAAGGAAATGAAATTGCTTGTGGAGCTGATAACGCATTTATTGAATTTTAAAAAGTCTTTACCCAATATGCCGTCTGCTGGAATATTAAAGTCGTCGTTAACCACATGTAGCGTATGTTTTATAAAAAAAGTCCGAAAAAGTCAAGTTTGTCGTTATTTTACCCAGAGTAGCAACAGTATTAGAAGTAACGCCCGTTATGCGGATTATATCATTCGTATCGATCGGAAAATTTTTGCAAAAACTTGAAATTTTTGTTAAGGAGATGTCGGCTTGTGTGTCGACCAAAAATGTACATAATTTATTAGACCCGGAAACTTGTAATTGGATGAAATCTGAATAGTTTAGGTTTAGCCAGTAAATGCTTTTTGCTGTAGAAAAATCGTCTAGTTGTTTAACTCCTGCTCCCCCAGTGTTCGCTCCTGAGGGGCATGAGCGTTTAAAGCACGGACATTTGCATTCCTACTCCTACCGTTTGCTGTTCGTGCATTATTGTTCCTATTGGTGTTGTTGTTGGAATTACCCCGTGAACCATTATTGTTATTGAGATAGCGATTTCCATTAACGGATCGATATCTTTGACTACTAAAACTATTAAAGTTATTATTATTAGAAGAAAAAAATGACCTGTTATTTCTATAACCAGTAAAATTGCGAGTTGGGTTAGTCCCACGATAATCACCGCGTGAATTTCTAAACTTGACGCTCCTTCACCTCATTATTCTGCTCTACAATTAGTTTTGCAACTACGTCTTTAGAATCTGAAAATTTTGTTGAAGCTAAAATTGATTTTACTAAGTCAGACCTGGCGTTGAGACGACACACGTTAACAGTTTGCGCAATCGCCATTTCGTGAGCCTTTTCTTGAGTCATTCCTTCTATAATTAACGACCGCTCAAGTGAATCGGATAAATCTTCAACGCGTTTGGCAAAGTCTGAATAATTGTTGTTATTAACGTGTAACGCCGCTATTTTCCCTGCCACAACTTTCGAGTTGTCAGGTTTGATTCTATTACGTAGAGCAGATTTTATGTAACTAACAGAATTTATTTGTGAAGGTATGGCTTCGCGGGTTTTGCCCTCTAACTTGGATTTCAAAAATGTAATGTACTGGTCAAATTTTCTTCAGCTAAGTCCTCAGTCAAACTAATCTTATCTAAAAACGACTCGAGCGCTAAGGGATCCCCACTATAATTTTCCCTAATAATCGAAGCACAAAGGCTTATAAAAGACTTCTTTTGCTCTGCTGTGGCCATTGTTGTCAAAACTTTGGAATAAATTGAAAAATTAGGTGAACTAGTTGCACTAGCTGGAATCTCTAGTACACTTAGCGAATCTTTTTTGCTTGGAAGCGAAGCGCTTCTTTTAATGGCAAAACTCACTGAAGCTTGTGATTTTGCGTCGGAGTACTCTTCTTCGCTATCAGAGTTAGCTAAATCTGTTTTGAAAATTAATGCTAGAGGCTCTATTGGAATTTTAATCTGAGAATTCAATTTTATAAAACACTTGCTTAAAAGATCCCTGCAACGTGTTAACTTTACCTGTACTTCACTAAACTCACACGCTATGACCCTTGACGTGTAATACAACTTTATTGTACGAACTTATAAGTTAATCTCTTTACTCGTTAAGTTTTGTTGCATTTGTCGAAAGAGGACGATTTTGCAAAATTCGCTTCGTAATTTTTAAAAATTCTGAATAATTTTCTTTAAACTCTTCGTCAAATTTGGTCATAACACGTTAAGTTTAATAAAATACAAGAAAAATTACTTCTGCTAACTGTCGTTCACCGAGTTTAAAAAAAATGAAAAGTAAAGTCTACAAACTGTATTGAGTTATGTCCTTTTAGTCCACAATCCGCTGAAATTTTCATGCAAAGAAGCTGGGAGTATTTCACATGCAACAGGAGTCGGTTTTTATCGTGCAAATTCACATGCAAATTAAAAGTTAGCTTTTTTTTTAATGTTTTTATAATGTATTTCAAAAGAATTGTCGAATATTTAAATTTTGGTACACATGTACATCAGTATATGGTTTTGTATAAACTTTAATAACTTCCAGGAAGTTGTATTGTGGAAAAAGATAAAGCAATGTAATCGAAAAAGATCTGAAAATTTGTATTGGGTCACTTAAATCTAGTAATAGTTAATATTGTTGAAATTTAAAATTGTAAATAGTAATGTTTAATGTTGTTGAGAAGCGTCACTTATATCTAGGTGGATACTTGAAAATTTTAGTTTTTATATATTTTTTAAAAAATTCATTTCTCTGAAAACTTGTTGTTTTCCCTCTTTTTTGGAAATATTCGTTTAAATTTAATTTTTATAGGCTCTATTTGGATTTAAAATTTTTGTCGAAGGCTTTGAATTTCATGTAATCAAATGAAGAAGTTGGTGTACATATACATATATGTATGTATGTATGTGCATAACTGCGAAACTTTAGTTTGCTTTTGTAAATTAAATTTCAAATTTTTTTGTTAATCAAATAAATCACTAAAAGCTAGAAAAATGTAGCAAGAGAAGTACATATGTGCGTAATCGCAAATTTTAGTTTGATTTTATAAATTCAATTTCAAAAGTTTTTTTTTTTTGTTATTCAGATAAATCACTTAATGCTAGAAAAATGGAGTAATAGAAGTGTATCTGTACTTATGTACCTACATGACTGTAGAAGTTTAACTTCAATTATACGAATTCAATTTGGAAAAATTTTTATTTTATATTGTTAATCAAAGGAGGCACTTAGTGCTAGAAAAATTGAGAAATAGAAGTACATATATGTATATGTATGTACATGTTTCAATTATAAATTCGAAAATTTCACTTTTTTATTTTTTTTCGTTAATCAAATGAGGCCCTTAGCGCTAAAAAAAATATAAGAAATGGAAATACATATATACATATATATACATACATATATGTATATGGTTCAATCATAAACTCGCAAAATGAGGTACATGTACATATGTACATAAATACGAATTAATTTGTTTGGTTTAAATAGATCAATTCACTTTTTGTTTTGTTTTTGTTTTAGGAAACAATTGGAAATACCAATTTGCAGAAATCAAACTTTAATTGAAAACGTTTTGTAATTGCGAAAAATGTTAGAAATGTCTAATTAAAAAAAAGCTTCATGTATAAATGTATATACATATATATACGTGTACATATGTATGTATGCATCATAACTACGCCTTCTGTAAACTCCCTCGCTGCAGTCTGTACCACACTCAAAAAAATCC
Source organism: Rhagoletis pomonella (assembly GCF_013731165.1). NCBI lineage: Eukaryota > Metazoa > Arthropoda > Insecta > Diptera > Tephritidae > Rhagoletis > Rhagoletis pomonella. The sequence continues at coordinate 33,461 of NW_023458688.1, forward strand.
GTTGCAAAAAAAGCTGGCGAGTAATGTTGCTATATGGTTACTTCCCGCGCCGCAGTCTTATTTTGCTGTTGCTGTATTTTCGCTGTTTTGTCACTGCCGTTACGTTGGCATACTCCGTTAGCTGCAGGTGGCGTGGCTTGTCGTTGTTAAGCCGTTATGCATACATATGTACGTATATAGTGGTGGTGGCGTGGCTTGATGTTGTTAGCCGTTATACATATGTATGTAGTTGGTGGTGGCGTGGCTTGCTGTTGTTAACGCCGTTATATATACATACGTACGCGTAGGTATATAACTAGTGGTTGGTGGGGCGGCTGTACCCGAAAACCGAACAAAATGCAGGAATTACGTAGAACACTGCCGAAGTTTCATATAAAAATGCAGGAGTTTTGTGGAACAATGCCGAAGTTTCGTATAAAAATGCAGTAGTTTTGAAGAAAAATGCGGAAATTTCATATAAAAATGTAGGATTTGCAGAAAACCGCAGGAATTTCGTTCTGGGTTTTTTGCCTCACCAACCAGGCCACCACATCACACAACTACATCACTCTTACCACTTTTTAATTTTTAGTCTGCCAAGGTCCACTTCACCGCCGCACGCCACGGTCGCCATGTTAAGTACCAACCTTGTAGTACACCAAAACTCACCCTTTTTAATTCGGGTGCTCGCCAGATATATTTGGACTGCTTCTTTTATTTGCTGCAACCGGCAGACCAGCAATCTGCAACACTTCAACTTTACTTTTCTGCCGCCTTACTTTATGTTCAAAATATACACACGCGGTAAACTACTTTTCGTTTTTAAATAAAGACTTAAGTTTGTTTCAATTAATTTTTCAGTTCTTCTTTATTTGTATTAGACCGTCTAGTTTAAGTTGCGTTTTCCGAATGAATGGCTTCCTTGAAGCCAGCCTACGATACACCTTCTAAAAACGAATGTGGATCGTAAGCTCGCCAGTGTTGACACCACACGCGATGTAATTTTATTATTTTGGGCAACATAAGTGTTGCCATATAAGCTGTTACCACATCGCGTGTGGTGCCATTACAGTAGATATGAACCATGATACAAATATTTAAAGGTAGTTTCACCTGGGGCACCGAAATTGTGTATATGGAAACTGTGCATTTAGACATTATTTCGGTTTCAACCGAAACTGTGCATGTATGCATTACTTCGTTTTTTTTTTCACATGCATTATTTCGCATTTAAAACGAAACTATGCATATGCATAATTTCGGAAATTTTCTCATATGCATTATTTCGGTTTTCAACCGAAATTGTGCATGTATGCATTACTTCGGGTTTTTCATATGCATTATTTTGGTTTTCAACCGAAACTGTGCATGCATGCTTTATTTCGGTTTTGCCATATGCATTATTTCGGTTTTCAACAGAAACTGTGCATGTATGCATACCTTCGTCTTTAACATATGCATTATTTCGGTTTTCATCCGAAACTGTGCATGTATGCATTACTCGTCTTTCACATATGCATTATATCGGTTTTTGTTATATGCATTATATCGGTTTTCTAACGAAAGTGTGCATATGGATAATTTCGTTTTTCCTAATATGGATTATTTACTTCTACTTAGTAAGGGTTTTAATCCCCAAGCGCGGCTCAAAAGCCGCCTACGCACAGAGAAGTTCTGGGCAAAAAGTTTTCCGCCCTTCTTTTCTGGCAACACAGAAAGGAGAGTTCTACTTAGTAAGTGTTATAATCCCTAAGCGCGGCCGAAGGCCGCCTACGCAGAAAAAAGTTCTGCGCAAAAATACTTCCGCCCTTTTCCGGCAACACAGAAAGGAGAGTTCTACTTAGTAAGGGTTATAATCCCTAAGCGCGACAGAAGGCCGCCTACGCAGAAATATGTTCTACGCAAAAATACTTCCTGTCCCCTTTTCCGGCAACACAGAAAGGAGAGTTCTATTTAGTAAGGTTTATAATCCCTAAGCGCGGCCGAAGGCCGCCTACGCAGAAAAAAATTCTGCGCAAAAATACTTCCGCCCTTTTCCGGCAAAACAGAAAGGAGAGTTCTACTTAGTAAGGGTTATAATCCCTAGGCGCGGCCGAAGGCCGCCTACGCAGAGAGAAGTTCTGCCCAAAAATACTTCCATCCCCTCTTTTCCAGCAACACAGAAAGGAGAGTTCTAGTTAGTAAGGGTTATAATCCCTAAACACGACAGAAGGCCGCCTACGCAGAAAGAAGTTCTACGCAAAAATACTTCCTGTCCCCTTTTCCGGCAACACAGAAAGGAGAGTTCTATTTAGTAAGGTTTATAATACCTAAGCGCGGCCGAAGGCCGCCTACGCAGAAAAAAGTGCTGCGCAAAAATACTTCCGCGCTTCTTTTCCGGGAACACAGAAAGGAGAGTTCTAGTTAGTAAGGGTTATAATCCCTAAGCGCGACAGAAGGCCGCCTACGCAGAAAGAAGTTCTACGCAAAAATACTTCCTGTCCTCTTTTCCGGCAACACAGAAAGGAGAGTTCTATTTAGTAAGGTTTATAATCCCTAAGCGCGGCCGAAGGCCGCCTAGAAAGGAGAGTTCTAGTTAGTAAGGGTTATAATCCCTAAGCGCGACAGAAGGCCGCCTACGCAGAGAGAAGTTCTGCCCAAAAATACTTCCGTCCCCTCTTTTCCAGCAACACAGAAAGGAGAGTTCTAGTTAGTAAGGGTTATAATCCCTAAACGCGACAGAAGGCCGCCTACGCAGAAAGAATTTCTACGCAAAAATACTTCCTGTCCCCTTTTCCGGCAACACAGAAAGGAGAGTTCTATTTAGTAAGGGTTATAATCCCTAAGCGCAACCAAAGGCCGCCTACGCAGAAAGAAGTTCTGCGTAAAAATACTTCCAGTTCCCTTTTTCGGCAACACAGAAAGGAGAAATTCTACTTAGTAACGGTTATAATCCCTAAGCGCGGCCGAAGGCCGTCTACGCAGAGAAAAGTTCTGCGCAAAAATACTTTCGCCCCTCTTTTCCAGCAACACAGAAAGGAGAGTTTTATTTAGTAAGGGTTATAATCCCTAAGCGCGGCCGAAGGCCACCTACGCAGAAAAAAGTTCTGCGCAAAAATAATTCCGGTCCCCTTTTCCGGCAACACAGAAAGAAGGATTCTACTTAGTAAGGGTTATAATCCCTAAGCGCGGCCGAAGGCCGCCTACGCAGAAAAAAGTTCTGCGCAAAAATACTTCCGCCATTCTTTTCCGGCAACACAGAAAGGAGAGTTCTACTTAGTAAGGGTTATAGTCCCTAAGCGCGGCCGAAGGCCGCCTACGCAGAAAAAAGTTCTGCGCAAAAATACTTCCGGTCCCCTTTTCCGGCAACACAGAAAGGAGAATTCTACTTAGTAAGAGTTATAATCCCTAAGCGCGGCCGAAAGCCGACTACGCAGAAAAAAGTTCTGCGCAAAAATACTTCCGCCCTTCTTTTCTGGCAACACAGAAAGGAGAGTTCTACTTAGTACGGGTTATAATCCCTAAGCGCGGCCGGAGGCCGCCTACGCAGAAAGAAGTTCTGCGCAAAAATACTTCCGGTCCCATTTTCCGGCAACACAGAAAGGAGAATTCTACTTAGTAAGTGTTATAATACCTAAGCGCGGCCGAAGGCCGTCTACGCAGAGAAAAGTTCTGCGCAAAAATATTTCCGCCCTTCTTTTCTAGCAACACAGAAAGGTGAGTTCTACTTAGTAGGGGTTATAATCCCTAAGCGCGGCCGAAGGCCGCCTACGCAGAAAGAAGTTCTGCCCAAAAATACTTCCGCCCTTCTTTTCCGGCAACACAGAAATTAGGGTTCTCCTTAAAAAGGGTTATAAACCCTAAGCGCGGCCGAAGGCCGCCTACGCAGAAAGAAGTTCTGCGCAAAAATACTTCCGGTCCCCTTTTCCGGCAACACAGAAAGGAGAATTCTACTTAGTAACGGTTATAATCTCTAAGCGCGGCCGAAGGCCGTCTACGCAGAAAAAAGTTCTGCGAAAAAATACTTCCGGTCCCCTATTCCGGCAACGCAGAAAGGAGAATTCTACTTAGTAAGGGTTATAATCCCTACGCGCCG
>NW_023458688.1:37524-51479 GCF_013731165.1 Rhagoletis pomonella
CTGCGCAAAAATACTTCCGCCCCTCTTTTCCGGCAACACAGAAAGGAGGGTTCTACTTAGTAAGGGTTATAATCCCTAAGCGCGGCCGAAGGCCGCCTATGCAGAAAAAAATTCGTTTACATGTATGCACTATTTCGGTTTTTGTCATATGCATTATTTCGGTATTGAGTCGAAACTATGCATGTATACATTAATTCGGTTTTTGTCATATGCATTATTTCGGTTTTGAACCGAAACTGTGCATGTATGCATTACTTTGTTTTTCTCGTATGCGTTATTTCGGTTTTCAAACGAAAGTGTGCATGTATGTATTATTTCGGTTTTTCCATATGCGTTATTTCGGTTTTCAACCGAAACTGTGCATATATGCATTATTTCGGTTTTTTTATATGCATTATTTCGGTTTTCAAACGAAAGAGTGCATATGCATAATTTCGGTTTTCAACCGAAACTGTGCATATATGCATTATTTCGGTTTTTTTCGTATGCATTATTTCGGTTTTTGTCATATGCATTATTTCGTATGCAAAGTTTCCATATGCACAATTTCAGGGGGCCGTTTCACTTCTTAGGGCCGGTTGTTCAATGTCTGGTTATCACTACTTGCCGGTTAAACATCATTATCGACGTTTTTGACACCATGCTTATAACATGTGATCGATAAAGCAGTCGCTGTATTTAACCGGAGCTTCTACCTCTGATTTGTGCAAATCAGACATTGAACAACCGGCCCTTATTCTTAGCCGCCATTGCTCCCATTTGACGTAAACTGTGCTTTTGGCATTTTCTTTTGAAATCGAGCTACCATATTCTTTGACAAAAGTAAAAAAGTGATTGATTACTTAAAAAAAATATAATTATATAAAAGAAATTAAAGCTTTTAGCGAAAGTGAATATAAAACGAAAGGTAAGGGAAATATTACATTGTTTTCGCATAAAATATGCATTTATTCTTGTTAATTATTGTATTGTTTTTGATAAGATGAGCTGCATATTTAGAAGCTGCAAAAATAACAGAAGAAATTGCGAAAAAACTAACATAAAGTTTTTTCGACTCGCGGCGGTACCACATATGTGGGAAAAGTGGATATCCGCGTGCATGGTAACTGAAAATGCGTTACCAAAAGTAGCGTTTGTTTGTTCCGAGCACTTTTCGGCGAAATATTTGAACCGGAGGAACGGATGCGCCCAATTAGAGCGAAACGCGATACCAGTAGGAGTAGAGTGAGTATTTTATCTGTACAAGTACAATGACCATCCGTAATTTATTTAAAAGGATAGTCCTTTCTCTCAAGGTGCTGTCCTTTAACATTATTTTCGCGGAGGGCCCGACATAAAAAAAGTCTCAAAATTTTCATCTTTACACATTTTGTTTCTGGCATGCGGGAGACGATATGTACTTGCCAATTTGTTTTACAAAAATTATTTAAAAAGCAGACGTCTCGGTTGCTCAGCAAACCGGTTAATCGTTTCTGCAATTATTTCACATTAATTCTCTTAAACAAATTTTCGATGTATTCTTAAAATGCATAAACCTAAAGGTAAATTTTATAGGAAATTAAACTAACAATTTATTAAAACTAGTAGTAACCTCGAAATACGGGCGAGTACTTAGCTCAAAATTTTTTTAAAGAACTTCGTGAAAGACAACAATTAATCTTGTATTGCTAGACACCTGATAACCCAGGATAATTTTCAAGTTCTTAAAATACATTACTCTACTCTAATCTTCGTGCAGTGGGCCATGAGAAAACCGTCATCTTTAAGGTATAGTCCAATCTTTCAAAATATCTCGTATTAGTCTTAATCTGAAACTCAATAATCATTGAAAATTGGCGCCCTTTATGGCGAAAAGCATTTAATATCACTTTCAAACAAAAGCTTTTTTAACCCTAGACGCCTAATCTATTTGGGAGTAATGTAAAGCCTTAACATACGCCGTAAAGGCTTATGTACTTAAAAGATAACCTGTGAGCTAAAATATACTTAGTCCTGCCTTATTTTTTAAAGAATATTGAAGTTGTGGGTTTGACTAATAATAAATCATAGTTTTACTAATAAAAACTATAACCACATTTATTTAAAATTACAAAATAAAAAGTAAATTTTGTGTTAAAATTAAAAAAAAAAAAAAACCATTCCGTATACGCCTCGCAGACGTAGATTATACTTTTAGGGTTAACCCTTTCAGTACAAAAATTCAACCACTGGTTCTAAAAAATTTTAAATATGTATACCGGCAAATTTTGGATCGTTCATTTTAAAAATCACATACAAAAATGTGTAAAGCTTTCAGGTTTTCGGTCATTCAGGGTCCTTTTTAATGGTCAGTGATATCCTAGGTGTTTAAAAAAGAAAGGGATATCAGCTAGAGCTCAGCTAGATCCATGGCTAGAGAAAATATTGCACATGATTTAAAAGAAGATTTTGAAAAAAGATTTGCGCTTTGAAATTATTTAAATATACGTTGGCATACTTCATAAACGCTTTTTTATGTTACATAATTGAGGATGCATTTACAATATCCGAAATCCTCCTTTTTAAGAAAAGCAAAAGAAGAAAAGTTGATGTTTTTGGTACAACGTATAACTGTGAGTCTTTGTACTCTACAATGAAATTCGTAAAGTAAAAATACCGTTCACAATTAGTTGCTTTCGCGTACCTGTTAATTATTGAAAGTTATAAAAATTATCAGCTTTTTGTGTTCGCGTACGCAAAAAACTTGCAAAGTAGGGAAATTGAGAGAGCAAAATTACATTTCATTTGAGGGAAATCTGCTAGTTTCTGCTGGAAAAATTTTTGCCAACAGCAATTTGCCTACAAGAAAACATCTGATCAAAAATTGCTGGTTGGAATTTACGCAAATCCCTAAATTGAATTTGATGGTTTGGAAGTTAAAATAGTAAAATGCGACTAATTAAACTTATATGAAGTAAGTAATTATTCGTTTAGTCCGTGAACTGTGTCAGGATAAGACTTCGAGATTTGTTTTCTTACGTTTTAAATTTTTTTGAATGTAAACAATATTTCTATCAGCTGTTCGTCTAATTTGCAAGTTTCTGCAAGTTTTCTGTTCTCGTACTATTTTGGATATTTTTCTCTTGTGAGATAACGGATGATATTACCCCGGAATTTCGCTGTTGGACATTTTTTACTGGAGATTTTAAACGAACGTACCTATTGACTATCCAACATTTAACAGAATTGTTACGAATGGCTTTAACTGACCTAAAACCAGACTTTGAAAATCTCGCCAAAGGGACCTTTTGAATTTTCTTTTATATCTATCTTACGTACAATAAAATAATAATAAAATTAATGTTTTTCATTTCTAATAATAATTTTATTTAAAATACAATTTTTGTTTTTCTTGTTCTTTTTTTGTGGCTCTTTGTAGCACCCCTGCTATATACATTTTCATACAAGGTAAGATTAAACAGTACTAAAAATATGCTGCAGAAACACAACAGCAAACAACAGCTGAGCTAAGAATCACTGACATGCTATAAATCCCCTTTCAGACACGTCAAGTCTTAAAAGCAATTTTTATCGCATTCTATTTTGTGTTTTCTCTTTGCTTCCACACGCGTCAAGTTTTATTGAATTCAAGTCCTTGGATCTTTAAATGGGAAGCAACGAAAAGATCAAAAGAGAGCAAGAAAACTTGGAACGAATTGAGGGTACGGAGGTATCTGTACTCTTCCCCCCTCTTCCCACTTCCTCCGCCAACGAACGAGCAGACTTCAAAGCAAGACTTGACGTGTCTGAAAGGGGACTAACAGTATGTTTGAGATGGAATGACATGGTATAGCAATGCATGAAATTTTTGAAAATGACATTTTAATAGATACGCTGGGAAGAAGTTAGGAAAATTTTTAAATTTATATTTTGTTACCTACTTCACCGATTTGAAATCTGAAAACTATTCCTTTCATGAGCATGAAATAGTATTATAACTTTGGTCCGATATTTGTAAGTACCAGAATAAGAAGAGATAGACTCATGAAACTGAATACTTATGTATGTAGAACATCGAGCTGAGCCGACTTAGGCATATGGCAACCGAACTTCAGTTGGGTGGCCACTGGCTGAAATGGTTTTACAGATGGCAACTGAGTTGCTATATTGGCAACTGCATTTTTGTGGTCGCTGCGGTAATAATCGAAGATTATATACCTACATATAAGGTAAACTTCAAAGTCTGCCCCTACGTAGCGACGCCCATGATAGTGTAATAAACAAAGTGAAATCAATATATGACATATTTATTTTCGATACGCTTATTTGACAACACTTTTGTCATTTCATTAACCCATTTGCCAGTAGCAACATTATAAATGTATCTCAAATTTTAAATTTTTCTTATTACAATTCCCTAAATAATTCGTTTTAGAAAATAAAGAGAAAAAAGAAAAAATTGCAAAAAAAATTCCAGACACTTGCTGTTTATGCAGAACTACCCACAAATAAGGAAATCGATGAATGCGTGTGGTATTCAACTGACTGCATTATCTATCCAGGGTTTACGCCCTGCACTTCAATCGACTGAAATAAGTTATATGCCAAGCGAAGACGACTCAATCCTGATGCAGTTCCATCAACTCAACTTTCATGCGTTATTTCGTAATATTTTCGTATATATTTAACCATTCTGTTTCCTGATTGGCTCAGTAACCACCTAAGGTCGCGCCAGGCATTTTGTTATTCATATCACTGGTTACTGAACCAAAAATCTCAAGTCTCACTCTAGGATAAGCTCTTATTCTATTCATTTGTTTTAAAGCCGGTATGGACATATGAAATACTGTTATGGGGCTCTGCAGACCCATCCAATGTAGAAATAGATACTCCCAAGTTTTCTATTAAAAAATCTTAAAATGATTGCGAACGCTCCGTTTTAGGTCACAAACAACCAAATATACCGTGACCGTGATTCCTATTGGTTCTTCTGAAATAAAAACTACGCCTTGGCGCACCAACAAAAATTCATGATCACTCAAATCCTCTTATTTCTACATACAGTATCATTACAGTGACTTAAAAGGAAGTCAATATTAGATCTCGACTAATATTGAAAACCTGCGAAAAAAATATGGTTGCGCCACTGGGTGTACTCCATACATGATTATTTTTATCTAGTAATAAGTTTTAAATATTGCTTAATGCACAATACAGATTGAATTAAAATAAATATATATATTAACTAGCGCAAAATAGAAATACAAAGTGAAGTCAAGTCAAACTTCACTTGGTCTTCTCCTGCCAACACCACCATAATCCTGTACTTTAAGGGCTATGGAATTGTTATCTTTATGGACGAAGTGGCCTAGCATGTGAAGAAGTCGTGTTTTAATTCGCTAAACCTTAATGCATTCGAATAAATACGTACATAGCGTATGTGTTTTGTACACTTTGCGAATATGTAGCTCATCGTGTCATACATGAACAAAAGCCAAAAGAGGGTTAATTTAGTCAAATATATGAATTCTTTACATTTACATTTTCAAATAAGCGTATGTCATATATTGATTTCACTTTGTTTATTACATTATGCTATGAACCATGATACAAATATTTAAAGGTAGTTTCACTTCTTCTTCTTAGGCGTCATTGCTCCCATTTGACGTAAACTGTGCTTTTGGCATTTTCTTTTGAAATCGGGCTACCATATTCTTTGCCAAAAGTAAAAAACTTGTTAATTACTTCAAAGAAAGAAAATATATATAATTATTTAAAAGAAACTGGCTGTACCCTGCCACAATTTGCTGTGGCATATTTCTGTTACATAGATAATAAATGATAAACGAAACAAAGCATACGTTTCATATAAGCTTGATTTTGTAATAAGTACTTGTGTGCACACAATATTTATCGTTTTGCCATTCTCTGCATAGATACCTAGGATATCTGGTTTGTCGACACGGGAACATAAAACATCTGAGAAGCAATCCGCATCTAAATCTAAACCACACTTTTCCAAAGGTTGACCGTGGGCATTATTGATTGCGATTTGGAATTGGGAATTGCAATCTTTTAAATTGAACTTGTGTATCGGTCGGAATCATGGGATTCTTCACCTTTGTCATTACTGCTAGTCGCGTGCAGTTGCAGAGTTTTGGCTGATTAATATTCCGCAACACAATAATTGGCACACCTATTTTCAATTTCAGTATGTGCCGTCATCCCTGGAAGATCAATCGAGTTCAAAAATTAAGAAACATTCTTTCGATAAGTTCTCCTTTCGGTGTTTCTAAGTTACAAAATTATCAGGCAATAAAATTCGTCTTAATCTCTCATTGACTGGCACCTTTCGGTTCCCAATATCCAGTATTTGTCGCGAGTATACCTCGGCTGCAGTGCATGTATGTTCGCTTTGCCACAATGTTGACTATTTCAGGCAAGCATTTATCTCGCCCGCCAGTGTTAATCAAGAAATTACAGGCAATGTTCGCGTTAAATTTCCTGAGAGCAACATCAATGCATTCCCGAATGGTTAAACGTTTCCATGCAAATCTCGCGACAATGGATCAACAACCTCAAGAAAATTTTTGTGTGCCATGGTACACTCATCCCAAACAATGATTTTATATTTTTGTAATACTTCTTCCATACCGGATGTTCTGGAAATATTGCACGCGGGATTGCTGAATTAGCAATTCTTTCATCTGGTAACAATGTCGCAGAAATTCCAGGCGAAGCTTATGTTATTTTTTGAACGAACCGTCCCCAGAATCAATCTGATAAGGACTGTTTTCCTAGTTCCTCCTGGCGCATCCAAGAATAAGGTTCCCAGATATAATTTTCTCCTTCTAATTTGGCGCTGGACCTGGAACTTCGGTTCCCATTCGAATGGCACGTCCAAGCCAACGGTTCCGCTGTATTTTCAATCGCTGCACTATGTCCATTTCGTTGTAAAGCTCATACAACCCATCGTTCCATCGTCTGCGATACTCCCCACCGCCAAGGCGGAGAGACCTGTAAATCTTTCGTAAGATCTTTCTCTCGAATACTCCAAGAGCCGCCTCATCGAATGTTGTCAGTGTCTAAGCAACTGCGCCATAAACCAGCTCGGGCATGATGAGTGACGTGTAGAGTGTGGTTTTTGTACGTAGAGAGAGAACTTTACTCCCGAATTGCCTATTCAGTCCAAAGTTGCACTTGTTGGCTCGAATGATTCTGCGTTGGATTTACATGCTGACATTATTATCGGTGTTAATGCTGGTTCCCAAGTAAACGAGATTCTCTACTTTCTGGAAATTACAACCGGCAACAGTGGCGTGGGTGCCAAGGTGCGAATGCCCTGACTGTTTATTTGATGTTGTTGTCGTCCGTTATCCAACTTGGAAAAGGCAGAACAGACTTCAAAGTTTTTGTTACCGATGATGTCGATGTCATCGGCATATGCCAGATGCAGCTCTTATTATGTTAACACTTGCATCATGCGATCGTAAATGCCCTTCTGCTTTAGCTTTAATTTGGGAATGTTTGTTTGCGCATATAATAGGTGTTCACAATAGTAATAATAATCGTAATCATAATAATATTATCTATTGTTATTCAAAATTTCTTTACTCGCAATATACTTAGTAGGATATGGCGACCCCAAACGAAATCGTTTATGATTAAAATTTAACTGTAATGTAAGGGAATGGTGATAACAATTTTAAGTTTTCATTATTTCATTTCATGGGATATTTTTATGTTTTCGTTACTCTTTTTATAATTTCTTCATTTGTATCAGTAGTTCTTTATTAATTTTTTTTCAGTGCGCAATTTGTATACCAACTCTTCGTTGATAATATGATCACTTCGTTTGATAAGTTGTTGTAAACTCTCTCTTCATTTAAACTGTCCGGATTTGAATAAGTGAAAACATTAACAAAAAATGTCTCTAGTAAAGCTTTCGCAGATGTTTTCCGCTTCGAACCAGTCATTTAATATTTCATTTAATTCAAATATTTTCAGTCTACTTTTACATATTGTATAATTCTAGTGTGAGTGTTTCCAAATCAAGATTCCTCAAATACCTTTCGTTTTGTACCCATATTATAAGATTTCATTTATTTTATAAATGTAATGGGGTTCTATTTTCTAACAGGTGGCAAACATCTTCAAACATATTTTCGACTGTAAGTCTTCTTAAAACTATTTAATATGATACCCATATTGCAATATTTCATTTATTTAATCAATTTAACTGAGTTCAAATTTTCAAATAGGTGGCAACCCTCCTTAAAAATATTTGCAACAGTCATGTTTTTTAAACCTCTTGTAATAAGTAATTTATTTTATCAGTGAAATTTAGCTAAATATTCAAACAGGGGGCAACCCTCTTCCTACATATTTTCGGCTGCAAGCCTTCTTTAAAATCTGAAGTTTATTACCCACATTGCAATTTTTCAATTATTTTATCAATTTAACTGAGCTAATAGGTGGCAGCCCTCCTCAAAAATATTTCCTAAAGTCATATTTCTTAAGCCTCTTTTATTTGATACCTATATTGTAATGTCATTTATTTTATAAATTAAACTTAGTAAGATTTTCAAACAGGTGGTAACCCTCCTCAAACATAGTTTCGGCTGTAAGCCTTCCTAAAACTCATTAGTTTGATACCCACATGGCAATATTTCATGTAAACCTCTTTAATTTGATACCTTTATTGTAATAAGCCATTTATTTTATCAATTATATTGACTTAAATCTTCCAACAGGTGGTAACATTGCAATATTTCATTTATTTTATCAATTTAACTGAGCTAAAATTTTCAAATAGGTGGCAGCCCTCCTCAAAATTATTTCCTACAGTCATATTTCTTAAGCCTCTTTTATTTGATACCTATATTGTAATGTCATTTATTTTATAAATTAAACTTAGTTAGATTTTCAAACAGGTGGTAACCCTCCTCAAACATAGTTTCGGCTGTAAGCCTTCCTAAAACTCATTAGTTTGATACCCACATGGCAATATTTCATTTATTTTATCAATTTAATTGAGTTAAAATTTTTAAAAAGGTGGCAACCCTCCTTCGAAATATTTTCAACAGTTATCTTTCTTAAATCTGTTTAGTTTTATTTGTGGGTAACATTGCAATATTTCATTTATTTTATCCATTTAACTGAGTTAAAATTTTTAAATAGGTGGCAGCCCTTCTCCAAAATATTTCCAACAATCATCTTTCTTAAACTCCTTTAGTTGATACCTATATTGTAATATGTCATTTGTTTTATCAATCAAATTTAGTTAAACTTTCAAACAGGTGGCAACCCTCTTCAAACATATTTTCGGCTGTAAGCTTTCTTTAAACTTTTTAGTTTACACCCACATGGCAATATTTTATTTACTTTATCAATTCAACTGAGTTAAAATTTTCAAATAGGTGGCGACCCTCCTCAAAAGCATTTTGAGTAGTTATCTTTCTTAACCCTATTTAATTTTGTACCCACATTGCAACATTTCATTTATTTTATCAATTTGACTGAGTTAAAATTTTCAAATAGGTAGCAGTCCTCCTCAAAATTATTTCCTACAGTCATATTTCTTAAGCCTCTTTTATTTGATACCTATATCGTAATGTCATTTATTTTCTAAATTAAACTTAGTTAGATTTTCAAACAGATGGTAACCCTCCTCAAACATAGTTTCGGCTGTAAGCCTTCCTAAAACTGTTTAGGTTGATACCCACATGGCAATATTTCATTTATTTTATCAATATAATTGAGTTTAAAAATTTTCAAATAGGTGGCAACTCCAATTTTTTACGATATCATTGGTTCTGGTATTATACCGAGCAATACAAAAAAAAATATTATTCACAGCGGTTCAGCCGTTCTCGAGTTTTGACGACCGTGGCATACGAACACAACATTTTTATATATATGGACTAGCTATACCCTGCCACGCTTTGCTGTGGCATATTCCTGTTACATAAATGATAAATTATTAACGAAACAAAGCATACGTTTCATATGAGTTTGATTTTGTAATAAGTACTTGTGTGTACACAATATTCGTCGTGTTTCCATTCTCTGCATTGATATCAAGGATATCTGGTTTGCCGACACGGGAACACGCAACATCTAAGAACCAATCCGCATCTCACTCTAAACCATACTTTTCCAAAGGATAACCTTGAGCAATAGTGATTGTGATTCCGAATGTCAATCGAATTCGGAACTGCAATCTTTAAAATTGAAATGGTGTATCGGTCGGAATCATGGGAATTCTTCAGGAGTAATTTATGGCATGGTATTAAGCTACTGCTTACAAACCACACTGGGGCTCTGCACGAATGCATCCCTGGATAAATCCCAGCTCATTTCCCAGCAGCCTAAGGCAGCTAGAGCACGACTCCTCCAATGGAGTCCCACAATGAATACACGGTGAAACGGTCACATCTTGCGCTACCGCTTCATCAGCCTACCCACATATCTCTCTCTCTCTCTTTCTCTCTCGCATATCAGGTATATGAAGTGCGTGGCTGACTTCATGTGCACCTATAAACCATACGGACTCATTGAGCTCGATACACAAACACTCGCAAAGGTAATCCCTACCTCCTCATCTACTCTAACTCGGTGAACGGATGTTACGATTTGAGTCCTGGTCTCCCGCTCTCCCTCAGCTAAACAGTTGTCACTTTGAATGCCGGATTGAATAACATTAGTGGTGTTCACTAAAGTGAGCAAGTGGCCTGGCAGTCTGGTAAAAGAGCAGACCAGCGCAAGCAACGACTGTTGTCAATACCACTCTTATTTAGTTGATAGACATCCTTATTCTTCGCAGCAAGAATAGCTCGTTCACTGAGCCTGTAATTAATTTTCTTAATTAAGAAACGTTCTTTCCATCAGTTCTCCTTTTGATGTTCCTTAGTTACAAAAATTATCAGGCAATACAATTCGTCTTAATCTCTCGTTAGCTGGCAGCTTTCCGTTCCCAATGTCCAGTACTTGTCGCGAAAATCCCTCGGCTGCAGTGTATATATATATGTTCGTCTAGCCACAATGTTGACTATTTCAGGTAAGCATTTATCTAGAGTTAATGAAGAAATTACAGACAATGTTTGCGTAAAATCTCCTGAGGGCAATATCAATACATTCCCGAATGGTTGGACGTTTCCATGCAAATCCCGCGACAATGGATCAAGGACCTCAAGCAATTTTTTATGTGCCATCGTGCACTGATCTCAAATAATTAGTTTAAATTTTTGTACTACTTTTTCCATAGCGGATGATCTAGAAATATTGCAAGTAGGAGTTTCGATGATTTATATGTTCAATGGCAGCTTAGAGCTGAATTAGCAATGTTTCCACCTGGTAGCAATTCCAGGAGAAGCGATAGCTAAGGTTATGTAATTGTTTGAACGAACCGTTGCCATAAATAATCAATCTTATTTGGCGCTGTAAACGCCAAAGCCATTTTGGCCGAGGTCGACAAAGAACGCCAGTCGTTTCTCTCTGTGCCAACTGCCGACAATGGGAAATGCCCCGTGAAGCCAAGTTCTTATCCACTTGGTCTCTCCCTCTTCCTCTGCTATCACCAGCGGATTGCGAGTTTAATACTTTCAGAACTGGAACGTCGCTTCCCATTCGAACGACGTGGCCAAGCCAGCGGAGCCGCTGTATTTCCATTCAATACACTATGTCCATTTCGTTGTAAAGCTCATACAACTCATCGTTCCATCGTCTGCGGTACTCCCGTCGCCAACGCGCAGAGGCCTGTAAATCTTCCCTAAGATCTTTCTCTCCAATACTTCAAGAGCCGTCTCATCGAATGTTGTCATTGTCTAAGCTTCTGCGCCATATACCAGCATGGGCATGATGAGTGACTTATAGAGTGTGGTTTTTGTACGTCGAGAGAGAACTTTACTCCCGAATTGCCTATTCAGTCCAAAGTTGCATTTGTTGGCTAGAGTGATTCTGCACTGGATTTCCATACTGACATTATTATCGGTGTTAATGCTGGTTCCCAAGTAAACGACATTCTCTACTTTCTCGATATTACAACTGGCAACAGTAATGTGGGTGTCAAGGCGGGACTGCTCTGACTCTTTGTTTGATGGCAGGAGATACTTCGTCTTGTCTTCGTTGATCACCAAACCCAATCGCTTTGCTTCTTTACCCAACTTGGAAAAAAGCTGGGCAGACTTCGACGTTTTTGTTACCGATGATATCGATGTCATTGGTATACACCAGAAATTACACGCCAGGAGTTCATAATAGTAATAGTAATCATAATCATAATAATATTATCTGATGTTATTCAAAATTTCTTTACTTGCAATATACTTAGGCCAAAACATAGTGGAGCGGCGAGCGAAGAGCATCGAGCAAAGCGTCGATTTCAAACGCATATGTTTCATTTGTATAGCCATATATCTAATACTTCTATATTGATAGTAGCGTATCTTCACTATGTGTTTTTATTCCGCAATCAAAGGGAGACAGCCTATCAAATAAATGTTTGCTTGTGTTAGTATAAATGTATATTTGTGAACTATTACAAACAAACCACTGTCAAGTCACTCCAGGAGCGGTTTAAATTACAAGTATTAAAAAAATAGAAAAATAAAATAACCAAAAATTTTCCCTGAACGTGATTGGGGCGAGCTTTGTGGTAACCGGCGGATTTGAATAAGCAGCAAGAGATGTATAAGTTACACTTGAGGCGATCACCATAACCACTCTTAAAAGATAGGATGAGAGGATCCGTGCCTTCCTTTCCAGCACCTTAGCCAGTATGTAGCGTCTGCCCGTTTTCCCTGATACGGCTCATTTTTAAGTAAATAGTATAACATACTGACGCGTGCAACACGATTCCTTTTTCCTTACTTTTTGTTCAAAAGTTAAACATATTTTTTTTTTTTGCTTTAATTAAAATTAAATTTTCTAAAATATTGACGATTACTGCACCGCTTCTGATTTTTTATTATTTTCAAATGTCATTCTGAGTACATTGGTTGGTTGGTTTTCTCGTTCTATCATTATATATCTGCACTCTAATTTTGGCAGATGTACTTACAACGTACTGCCAATATAGAAGTAGTACATATATGGGGAGAGCGTATAGTGAAGAGCAAAGCGTACACACACTTTTTTAATTGAAGCTTTGCTCGATGAAAGGTCTTCGCTTCACTCGCAGCTCCACTATGTTTTGACCTATGGCGCTATGGCAACCGAACGAAATTGTTTATAATTCAAATTTAACTGTTTTATAATGTAAAGGAATGGTGACAACAATTTTAAGTTTTCATTATTTCATTTCACGGGATATTTTTATGTTTTCGTTACGCTTTTTATCATTTCTTCATTTGTATCCGTAACTTTTTATTAATTTTTTTCCATTGCATAATTTGTATAACAACTTATCACTTCGTTTGATAAGATATCGTAAATTCTCTTTTTTCAAACTGCCCGGATTTGGATAAGTAGAAACATTAAAAAAAATTCTCTAGTTCCCAATCACTTTCCGTTTCGAACCAGTTATAATACTTCATTTAATTTCAATATTTTCGCTTTATTTTACATATTGCATAATCCTATTTAGAATATTTGCAAATCTAGATTTCTCAAATACCTTTCTTTTGGTACCCATATTATAACATTTCATTTATTTTATCAATTTAATTGAGTTAAATTTTCAAACAGGTAACAAACCTCCTCAAACATATTTTCGGCTGTAAGTCTTCTTAAAACTATTTAGTTTGATACCCACATTGCAATATTTCGTTTATTTAATCAATTTAACTGAGTTACAATTTTAAAATAGGTTGCAACCCCCCCCAAAAATATTTCCAGCAGTCATGTTTTTTATACCTCTTTAATTTGATTCCTATATTGTAATAAGTAATTTATTTTATCGATTAAATTTAGTTAAATTTTCAACAGGTAACAACCCTCCTCAAAAATATATTCGGCTGTAAGCTTTCTTAAAACTCTAAAGTTTAATACCCACATTG
>NW_023458688.1:51489-53134 GCF_013731165.1 Rhagoletis pomonella
TTCGGCTGTAAGCTTTCTTAAAACTCTAAAGTTTAATACCCACATTGCAATATTTCATTTATTTTATCAATTTGACTGAGTTAAAATGTTCAAATAGGTTGCAACCCTCCTCAAAAATATTTCCAGCAGTCATCTTTTTTAAACCTCTTTAATTTGATGCCTATATTGTAATAAATCACTTATTTCATCGATTAAATTTAGTTAAATTTTCAAACAGGTAACAACCCTCATCAAAAATATTTTCGGCTGTAAGCTTTCTTAAAACTCTAAAGTTTAATACCCACATTGCAATATTTCATTTATTTTATCAATTTGACTGAGTTAAAATTTTCAAATAGGTGGCAACCCTCCTCAAAAATATTTCCAGCAGTTATCTTTCTTAAACCTCTTTAATTTAATATCTATATTGTAATATATCATTTAGTTTATCAATTAAATTGCGCTAAATTTTTTAACAGGTGGCAATCCTCCTTTAAAATATTTTCGCCTGTGAGCCTTCTTTAAACTCTTTAGTTTTATACCTTGCAATATTTAATTTACTTTATCAATTTAACTGGGTTAAAACTTTTAAAATAGGCGGCAACCCTCCTAAAAAATATTTCCAGCAGTTATCTGTCGTAAACCTCTTTAATTTAATATCTATATTGTAATATATCATTTAGTTTATCAATTAAATTGCGCAAAATTTTTTAACAGGTGGCAACCCTCCTTTGAAATATTTTCGACTGTAAGCCTTCTTAAAGCTCTTTAGTTTGACACCCACATGGCAATATTTTATTTATTTTATCAATTTGACTGAGTTAAAATTTTCAAATAAGTGGCAACACTCCTCAAAAATATTTCCAGCAGTTATCTTTCTTAACCCTCTTTAATTTGATACCAATATTGTAATATTTCATTTATTTCATCAGTGTAATTTAGTTAAACTTTGAAACAGGTGGCAACCCTAATGATACATATTTTCGGCTGTAAGCCTTCTTAACACTCTTTAATTTTATACCCACATTGCAATATTTCATTTACTTAATCAACTTAACTGATTTAAAATTCTCAAATAGGTGGCAACCCCCGTCAAGAATACTTCCAGCAACTATCTTTCTTAAACCTCTTTAATTTGATACCCATTTTGCAATAATTTATTTATTTTATCAATATAATTGGGTTTAAAAATTTTCAAATAGGTGGCAACCCTCCAATTTTTTGCGATATCATTGGTTCTGGTATTATACCGAACAATACAAGAAAAAAATTATTCAAATCGGTTCAGCCGTTCTCGAGTTTTGACGACCGTGACATACGAACACAACATTTTTATTAATATAGAAGAAGATTAAAGCTTTTAGCGATAGTGAATATAAAACGGAAGGTAAGTGAAATATTACATTGTATTCACATGAAAAATGCATTTACTCTTGTTAATTACTGTATTGTTTTTTAGTAAGATGAGCTGCATATTTAGTAAAAAACGTTTTAAACATTTGGATTGTAATGTTAACCTTATGGGGAAAGCAAAATTAGTTAGTCTGTAATTGATTCTCCCGGGTTTCTGCAAAATTTGCTTGAGCGCAGTAAAAACGTTACAAATTTAGATGTAAAAATTCTTAAACGATTTTTTTTTGGGCAGGACGTACTTCAGGAGATTTTT
>NW_023458688.1:53534-57694 GCF_013731165.1 Rhagoletis pomonella
TGCAATCTTTAAAATTGAAATGGTGTATCGGTCGGAATCATGGGAATTCTTCAGGAGTAATTTATGGCATGGTATTAAGCTACTGCTTACAAACCACACTGGGGCTCTGCACGAATGCATCCCTGGATAAATCCCAGCTCATTTCCCAGCAGCCTAAGGCAGCTAGAGCACGACTCCTCCAATGGAGTCCCACAATGAATACACGGTGAAACGGTCACATCTTGCGCTACCGCTTCATCAGCCTACCCACATATCTCTCTCTCTCTCTTTCTCTCTCGCATATCAGGTATATGAAGTGCGTGGCTGACTTCATGTGCACCTATAAACCATACGGACTCATTGAGCTCGATACACAAACACTCGCAAAGGTAATCCCTACCTCCTCATCTACTCTAACTCGGTGAACGGATGTTACGATTTGAGTCCTGGTCTCCCGCTCTCCCTCAGCTAAACAGTTGTCACTTTGAATGCCGGATTGAATAACATTAGTGGTGTTCACTAAAGTGAGCAAGTGGCCTGGCAGTCTGGTAAAAGAGCAGACCAGCGCAAGCAACGACTGTTGTCAATACCACTCTTATTTAGTTGATAGACATCCTTATTCTTCGCAGCAAGAATAGCTCGTTCACTGAGCCTGTAATTAATTTTCTTAATTAAGAAACGTTCTTTCCATCAGTTCTCCTTTTGATGTTCCTTAGTTACAAAAATTATCAGGCAATACAATTCGTCTTAATCTCTCGTTAGCTGGCAGCTTTCCGTTCCCAATGTCCAGTACTTGTCGCGAAAATCCCTCGGCTGCAGTGTATATATATATGTTCGTCTAGCCACAATGTTGACTATTTCAGGTAAGCATTTATCTAGAGTTAATGAAGAAATTACAGACAATGTTTGCGTAAAATCTCCTGAGGGCAATATCAATACATTCCCGAATGGTTGGACGTTTCCATGCAAATCCCGCGACAATGGATCAAGGACCTCAAGCAATTTTTTATGTGCCATCGTGCACTGATCTCAAATAATTAGTTTAAATTTTTGTACTACTTTTTCCATAGCGGATGATCTAGAAATATTGCAAGTAGGAGTTTCGATGATTTATATGTTCAATGGCAGCTTAGAGCTGAATTAGCAATGTTTCCACCTGGTAGCAATTCCAGGAGAAGCGATAGCTAAGGTTATGTAATTGTTTGAACGAACCGTTGCCATAAATAATCAATCTTATTTGGCGCTGTAAACGCCAAAGCCATTTTGGCCGAGGTCGACAAAGAACGCCAGTCGTTTCTCTCTGTGCCAACTGCCGACAATGGGAAATGCCCCGTGAAGCCAAGTTCTTATCCACTTGGTCTCTCCCTCTTCCTCTGCTATCACCAGCGGATTGCGAGTTTAATACTTTCAGAACTGGAACGTCGCTTCCCATTCGAACGACGTGGCCAAGCCAGCGGAGCCGCTGTATTTCCATTCAATACACTATGTCCATTTCGTTGTAAAGCTCATACAACTCATCGTTCCATCGTCTGCGGTACTCCCGTCGCCAACGCGCAGAGGCCTGTAAATCTTCCCTAAGATCTTTCTCTCCAATACTTCAAGAGCCGTCTCATCGAATGTTGTCATTGTCTAAGCTTCTGCGCCATATACCAGCATGGGCATGATGAGTGACTTATAGAGTGTGGTTTTTGTACGTCGAGAGAGAACTTTACTCCCGAATTGCCTATTCAGTCCAAAGTTGCATTTGTTGGCTAGAGTGATTCTGCACTGGATTTCCATACTGACATTATTATCGGTGTTAATGCTGGTTCCCAAGTAAACGACATTCTCTACTTTCTCGATATTACAACTGGCAACAGTAATGTGGGTGTCAAGGCGGGACTGCTCTGACTCTTTGTTTGATGGCAGGAGATACTTCGTCTTGTCTTCGTTGATCACCAAACCCAATCGCTTTGCTTCTTTACCCAACTTGGAAAAAGCTGGGCAGACTTCGACGTTTTTGTTACCGATGATATCGATGTCATTGGTATACACCAGAAATTACACGCCAGGAGTTCATAATAGTAATAGTAATCATAATCATAATAATATTATCTGATGTTATTCAAAATTTCTTTACTTGCAATATACTTAGGCCAAAACATAGTGGAGCGGCGAGCGAAGAGCATCGAGCAAAGCGTCGATTTCAAACGCATATGTTTCATTTGTATAGCCATATATCTAATACTTCTATATTGATAGTAGCGTATCTTCACTATGTGTTTTTATTCCGCAATCAAAGGGAGACAGCCTATCAAATAAATGTTTGCTTGTGTTAGTATAAATGTATATTTGTGAACTATTACAAACAAACCACTGTCAAGTCACTCCAGGAGCGGTTTAAATTACAAGTATTAAAAAAATAGAAAAATAAAATAACCAAAAATTTTCCCTGAACGTGATTGGGGCGAGCTTTGTGGTAACCGGCGGATTTGAATAAGCAGCAAGAGATGTATAAGTTACACTTGAGGCGATCACCATAACCACTCTTAAAAGATAGGATGAGAGGATCCGTGCCTTCCTTTCCAGCACCTTAGCCAGTATGTAGCGTCTGCCCGTTTTCCCTGATACGGCTCATTTTTAAGTAAATAGTATAACATACTGACGCGTGCAACACGATTCCTTTTTCCTTACTTTTTGTTCAAAAGTTAAACATATTTTTTTTTTTTGCTTTAATTAAAATTAAATTTTCTAAAATATTGACGATTACTGCACCGCTTCTGATTTTTTATTATTTTCAAATGTCATTCTGAGTACATTGGTTGGTTGGTTTTCTCGTTCTATCATTATATATCTGCACTCTAATTTTGGCAGATGTACTTACAACGTACTGCCAATATAGAAGTAGTACATATATGGGGAGAGCGTATAGTGAAGAGCAAAGCGTACACACACTTTTTTAATTGAAGCTTTGCTCGATGAAAGGTCTTCGCTTCACTCGCAGCTCCACTATGTTTTGACCTATGGCGCTATGGCAACCGAACGAAATTGTTTATAATTCAAATTTAACTGTTTTATAATGTAAAGGAATGGTGACAACAATTTTAAGTTTTCATTATTTCATTTCACGGGATATTTTTATGTTTTCGTTACGCTTTTTATCATTTCTTCATTTGTATCCGTAACTTTTTATTAATTTTTTTCCATTGCATAATTTGTATAACAACTTATCACTTCGTTTGATAAGATATCGTAAATTCTCTTTTTTCAAACTGCCCGGATTTGGATAAGTAGAAACATTAAAAAAAATTCTCTAGTTCCCAATCACTTTCCGTTTCGAACCAGTTATAATACTTCATTTAATTTCAATATTTTCGCTTTATTTTACATATTGCATAATCCTATTTAGAATATTTGCAAATCTAGATTTCTCAAATACCTTTCTTTTGGTACCCATATTATAACATTTCATTTATTTTATCAATTTAATTGAGTTAAATTTTCAAACAGGTAACAAACCTCCTCAAACATATTTTCGGCTGTAAGTCTTCTTAAAACTATTTAGTTTGATACCCACATTGCAATATTTCGTTTATTTAATCAATTTAACTGAGTTACAATTTTAAAATAGGTTGCAACCCCCCCCCAAAAATATTTCCAGCAGTCATGTTTTTTATACCTCTTTAATTTGATTCCTATATTGTAATAAGTAATTTATTTTATCGATTAAATTTAGTTAAATTTTCAACAGGTAACAACCCTCCTCAAAAATATATTCGGCTGTAAGCTTTCTTAAAACTCTAAAGTTTAATACCCACATTGCAATATTTCATTTATTTTATCAATTTGACTGAGTTAAAATGTTCAAATAGGTTGCAACCCTCCTCAAAAATATTTCCAGCAGTCATCTTTTTTAAACCTCTTTAATTTGATGCCTATATTGTAATAAATCACTTATTTCATCGATTAAATTTAGTTAAATTTTCAAACAGGTAACAACCCTCATCAAAAATATTTTCGGCTGTAAGCTTTCTTAAAACTCTAAAGTTTAATACCCACATTGCAATATTTCATTTATTTTATCAATTTGACTGAGTTAAAATTTTCAAATAGGTGGCAACCCTCCTCAAAAATATTTCCAGCAGTTATCTTTCTTAAACCTCTTT
The DNA here is from genome assembly GCF_013731165.1 of Rhagoletis pomonella. NCBI lineage: Eukaryota > Metazoa > Arthropoda > Insecta > Diptera > Tephritidae > Rhagoletis > Rhagoletis pomonella. The sequence goes on from NW_023458688.1 coordinate 57,659, forward strand.
AATTTAATATCTATATTGTAATATATCATTTAGTTT
>NW_023458688.1:57704-133957 GCF_013731165.1 Rhagoletis pomonella
AATATCTATATTGTAATATATCATTTAGTTTATCAATTAAATTGCGCAAAATTTTTTAACAGGTGGCAACCCTCCTTTGAAATATTTTCGACTGTAAGCCTTCTTAAAGCTCTTTAGTTTGACACCCACATGGCAATATTTTATTTATTTTATCAATTTGACTGAGTTAAAATTTTCAAATAAGTGGCAACACTCCTCAAAAATATTTCCAGCAGTTATCTTTCTTAACCCTCTTTAATTTGATACCAATATTGTAATATTTCATTTATTTCATCAGTGTAATTTAGTTAAACTTTGAAACAGGTGGCAACCCTAATGATACATATTTTCGGCTGTAAGCCTTCTTAACACTCTTTAATTTTATACCCACATTGCAATATTTCATTTACTTAATCAACTTAACTGATTTAAAATTCTCAAATAGGTGGCAACCCCCGTCAAGAATACTTCCAGCAACTATCTTTCTTAAACCTCTTTAATTTGATACCCATTTTGCAATAATTTATTTATTTTATCAATATAATTGGGTTTAAAAATTTTCAAATAGGTGGCAACCCTCCAATTTTTTGCGATATCATTGGTTCTGGTATTATACCGAACAATACAAGAAAAAAATTATTCAAATCGGTTCAGCCGTTCTCGAGTTTTGACGACCGTGACATACGAACACAACATTTTTATTAATATAGAAGAAGATTAAAGCTTTTAGCGATAGTGAATATAAAACGGAAGGTAAGTGAAATATTACATTGTATTCACATGAAAAATGCATTTACTCTTGTTAATTACTGTATTGTTTTTTAGTAAGATGAGCTGCATATTTAGTAAAAAACGTTTTAAACATTTGGATTGTAATGTTAACCTTATGGGGAAAGCAAAATTAGTTAGTCTGTAATTGATTCTCCCGGGTTTCTGCAAAATTTGCTTGAGCGCAGTAAAAACGTTACAAATTTAGATGTAAAAATTCTTAAACGATTTTTTTTTGGGCAGGACGTACTTCAGGAGATTTTTGAAAAAAAAATTAAAATCAGAAAAAGCCCAATGTGTATCGAAAAAAATTAAAAAAACTATAACATAATTACATACACTTTAACTGAATTGTTTTTATTTGAAGCTGGCATAAAACGTAAGTATGCACGTACATATGTACATACATGTCTTAATATATAAAAATTCCGTGTCACTGTGTTCGTTTACGCTAATCTCCGAAACCGCTTAACCGATTTCAAATAAATTTTGTGGGTGTATATTGTTGGTTCCAACTTAAAAGATAGGATGATTGTTAACCCGAGAAAAAATATTTCTTTTCATCGAAATTTTTTCTATGCTTCTCGCATCGTGCTTATCTAATATATAGAAATCTCGTGTCACGGTGTTAGTGGTCGAACTCCTCCTAAACGGCTCGACCGCTCTTTATGAAATTTCTTGTGTATATATGGTAGGTACGAGAATCGGATGTAAAGTATATTTCATACCGCTAGGTGCAAGGGGCGTGACACCTCCCATACAAATCGGATTTTCCATACTGCATATCTCTGGATGTGTTCATGGAAGAGTACTGGAACTTGGTATGTACAAGATATATAAAATCAGTCGCGTGGTCATGAAGAAAAATTGGGGCTATTGGAAAAACAGGCCTGGCACCTCCCATGGTAGATTACTCGAAAATGGTATGGAGATATATGAAATCAATCCCATACTCTTAAGGAAAGTTGGGCGCCTCTTAAATGCACTGAAACTATTACGTTTCTTTGTACACATGTACAGTTTTGTTAGGTTATTTAAGACGGAAATGGAAATACAGTGAAACCCACTTAAGTACCCCCCCCGCTTAAGTACCTAACCCGCTTAAGTAACCAACATTTTTGGGCAATGTAAATTTTTGAATGTAATCTGAAGAAAATCCCACTCTTAAGTACCTCCCCGCTTATTTACCCAACCCGCCTAAGTACCTCAATTTTTCGGGTCCCATTTACCATTTTACCTATAATTTTCCCCTTTTAAGTGCTCTTTTAAAACTCCTTAAAATATTTACATATTTTGAATCTCAGTGTCAGCGTTACACACCTTGGGCAAAAAAATTATAAAAAATCAACGGTAATTTTAAGCCGCTTGAAACTTGCACATTATCGCTAAGATTGAATGGGCTATAAAGCTGTATACTCAAAAAACACATCTGAGAAAAAAATCTTAAATTTTGATGAATTTTTTTCTTTAAGTGTTCTATAAAATCTTAAGCTTAGGTTTACATGGTATTTGTTTGGGAATGAACTGTATTTTAATTTAAAAATCTTAAATAAATACCTATACTTCATTAAATGTTTATGTTTTATTCAAGGATTTACATATTTATGTAAGTTAACAAAAATATGTAACTACATCAATGATCATGATCGCTTAAGTACCCACATCGAGGTACTTAAGCGGGTTCTTTTAAGTACCCAACCCGCCTAAGTACCTCAAAAAGCTGATATTTTTCGTGAGGTACTTAAGCGGGTTTTACTATATGCCTTCTGACAACCACCAAACCGTAATATTAGAAGATAGATGCGTCACTGAAAATCATGAACGTGAAGTGTTGGTGAAAATGTTAGACCAAAATGTTTCAATACAAAAAATTTATTTTAGGCGGGACGAAGTTCGCCGGGTCTGCTAGTGTAAATATGCAAATGTTTAAATGAAAACGCATGGTAAAACTAATGTATGTATGCAGATGAAAGGAGCTATACATCATGCGTTATCAGTTATAGTTTATGCTTCCCTAGAATCCGAAATGAAGCAACATCCTACTTAGTTTCTTAAAGGACCAACTGCATATAATATATCATGTTAAAGATAATGCTACATTTTTGGTGTGCCTTACATTTATAGCATGGGGCACAATAGATCTTAAGGTCGCAGTGCTCTATCCCCAACAATAATAATAATACATTTATAGCAATTTAAATCAAGCTCTTTTAATATGAACAATCATGTAAGTATATTTACCTCGTGTATTACAACTTACTTTTTAATGAAATAAAAATTCCTTAAAAAAATATTAAAATTTCCAAAATAATTATTTGATTAGGTGGCAGTGCTACTTCAACAATTTACGAAGAGTAGAAACGTCAGTAAGCACAGTTTATGTCAAAGAATTTAAAAGTGAAACTACCTTCTTTTTTTGTATCATGATATGAACAAGCTTAATAAACGTTAAACAAAGTTACATTAAACGAAATAAATAAATAAAAATAAACTTCGAATTTACTTATAAACGTCAGCCATTGAAATGTAATTTTGCCTTTCAGGATAACCTAATATTCGCGGCTTGCGTTTTGGTACGCACGCCGTCGAATTTGTTTTTTGCGTCACCCGAAATTGGCTTGCGTGCGTTTGCATTTGATTTCATTGAGCGAAACGCAGTGTTGCCACAAAGAAATTACCATATTCCTCAAAAACAAACGAAAAATCCTCAAAATCCGAACAAATTACTCAAAATTTTCTTATTACAGATATGAGTATTGTGTACTGCATTCTACATATTTACAGGTACTTAGTATAAAAATTAGTTACATTCTCCAATTCACTTGGTATATTTGTTCTTGCGGTTCAAACAAATTATCACCGTTATTTTTTATGCCTTGGTTTGTATATAATAATGCTGCAACTATATCATTGCTCAATCTGGTCCTCAAGTCAGTCCTACACATTTTTCAACTACTAAATATACGTTCTACTGAAGCATTAGAAAAGGGCTATATTAGTAATGCAGATGCAATTTTTTTTTAACTGGGAAACTTATATGAACCTGAAGGATCATTTAATTGAAAAACTGTTTCTATAATTTTCTGGATCTAATGAGGAATCAATATGAATATCCTTAAGGCCTGTATGCAGCTCTCAAGAATAGTAAAAACTCAATACAAAATGACATACAAGAAATGGCTAAGAAACTTTCTTGAGTCAAATTTCTTTAAGGCAGTACGCAGTTCTTAAGGAATTTTCTACGCTTTCTACTACGGTTTTCTAAAGTTTTTTGTGAAAAAAAAGCAAACGCAACCCAGGTTTGCAACAGTATATATGCCCGTTCCATATGAGGAAAGAGTGAGCCAACAGGCTGTGAAGTATCAAAAATGTCAAAATTCCTTGGACACACACACAAAATAATGGCAATTTTTTCTTGAACGTTTTCTTGAGATCTGCATACAGGGCATTATGATCGAACTATGCGTGTTCACTCCATTCGTTATCGAAATTGTGGAAGAAGTTAGTTGAAAATATAACGATGGAATGAAAAAAATTATCGATAACATTTTGAATATTTAGCAGCAAATGCAGATGTGCGATGAGCGAGATGAGCGAAAAACACCACACAAGCGGTTTGACAAACCAAGCGAAATATCCCGTTCCTTAAAGCTATATATGTTTTGTATGGGTGATTTAAGGTTCGACAAGCCATTTCAGGAAAATGTGAACAAAAATCAAAATTATTTGATTTTCTCGCCGCCATGTCAACATTAATTGATTAAACCGCTTACGTTGTGTATGATAAAATCGCCTCATTCGCAACGGAATGAGAACGCGAGAGAGAACAAGTAAGAAAGTCTAAGTTCGGGGGGAGCCGAACATTTAATACCCGGCGCAAGTATTAAATATATGTTTTCCACCTTTCCGAAAGCTACCGCTACATGATAAGCCGGGGTGTATAAATTTTAAGTAAACTAGCGTCCTTAAATTTCGAAATATTGAAATTTCAAGCATTTCTGAAATTTACCGTTATATGAAAAGCGGCCGTAATTTTAGTCCGATTTCAACAATTTTCAATGGTTTGCTTTTATGTGGCGAGCACAATAACCTACCGTGTTTGGTACAAATTGCTAGAACGGTTAACGAGATACATATATATGATCATAAGGGGGCGGTGCCACGCCCATTTACCAAAATTATCATAAGCGTATTTCCTGGTAAAGAATTGTTGCAACCATCAAATTTTGAATAAATTAGCTTTAATATTTACTGATTTATCGAGGATTTCGTATTTATCGAAATTACTGTTCTATGGGATGTGGGCGTGGTTATTGTCAGATGTTAAAAATTTTCGGCCATTTGGTATGCTGTAACAGGGCCAAGAACTGTGCCAAGTTTCGAAGAAATTGGTGCAGCGGTTACCAAGATATACACTTGTAACCATAAGTGGGCGTGGCTACGCCCATTTTCCGAAGAATTCCAATATTCTTATTTATCGTCTAAAATTTATTGTAAATATCAATTTTGGGTGAATTATCTTCAGTAGTTACTAAAATATCGCAGTTTTTGTATTTCTGAAAATTACCGTTATATGGCAGGTAGGCGTGGTTATTGTCCGATTTTGCCCATTTTCAATACCATCTGTCCTACGCCCAAATGAAGTACACGTACCAAGTTTCGATAAGATATCTTAATTTTTACTCGAGTTATCGTGTGCACAGACGGACGGACAGACGGACGGACGGACGGACGGACAGACAATCACCGCTTAATCGATTTCTCTTTTCATTCTGATTATTTATGTATACATTTGTCTATATCTATCTCGATTCGTTTTGCCTGTTACAAACAACCGTTATGGGAACAAAGTTATAATACCCTTGTGCACAAGTGCGCTCGGGTATAAAAATCGAAGAAAACCAAACCCTTTTACATTGTGAACCGGAAGAAAACTAAAATTCTTTGCTTGAACGAGTCATGTTTGCATAGTGTATGGCGAAATGGGAAAAGTAGGTTTGCAGAATGTGTGACAAGCCACTTGTAGACGGCAAAACTTCCAAGAAATAAACGAAACCCATAGAACTTAAGGTTTGATGTTAATAACTCTTTATTTCGCTTTTTACGGCTCAGTTAAAAAATTTGATGTTTTCTCAGCGTCTGTAATTTCGTGAATAATCGAATTCATAGAAACAATCTTCGAAACAATCAAATTCAACGTTCGAAATTGATACCTAAATGCTTTGCGCAGTATGTATGTATACATGTTGCGTACATGTGTATATGTTACAAATTGAGCGATTTGAGAGGATTCGAACATTAAATGAGAGAAAGAGAATAAAGAACATATGTAGAAAAGTTAGATGGTACAGAGTTGCATTCTTAAAACTAGAAATTATTAGTGTGTGTATTCACGCACTTATATCGTAAAATAGGAATTTGCAACTGACGGTATTCACGCTGTTGTATTAACATTCCACCTCCAGGTGAATCTCTAAGGGGATTCACAAACATCAAAAGCGGCTAGCTTGCTGGCTGTTCGTCGGAATACTCCTTGGCTTGTTTGCACCGATGCGGATCGAACCTGGCCGCCTTTAGCTGTGATGACTTGTGTTATTATACCTTTCATCCATTGGCTACGTGGTAGGCAAGAATCGCAGACGACAACAACTTGACCAGGTTGTAAAGGCTTTACTTTCTCTCTCCATTTCGATCGGCGTAATAATGACGGCAAATACTCTGACGTCCATCTCTTCTATAAGCGATCCTTCAAAGCTTGCGATATTCTGTATTGCTTACGCAGACAAATATTCTGTTCCTCGACACTTGGCGTTTGCGTCGAATTAAGGCAACCCAATAGGAAATGGTTTGGGGTTAACGGCTCCGGATCGTGCGGTGAAACGGGAATGTCTGTTAGTGGGCGGCTGTTAATTATTCGGCTTCAATCAGCGTACTTCTCAATGTTTCCAAACGTGGTGCCTCTTCTTTAAGGACTTGATACAGGAGACGTTTAACACACCGGACTAGTCTTTCCCAGCGTCCTCCGGCTGATGGGTTTGCAGGGCAATTAAAAACCCATTCAATCCCGCGCTTGGTACACACTTGCTCGATCTGATTAAAATCAAATAAACTATCTTCGGAGCTCAGGATTTTCTGGGCACCAACAAAACTTGTACCGTTGTCGCTGCGCATTCGGATCGGCGTTCCTCTCCTGTTTACAAAGTTTCGTAGACAAATCAGAAACGAATCTGTAGACAAATCTTCTGCCACCTCCAGATGTATAGCTCGCACGGTGAGGCAGGTGAACAAAGCGACCCAGCGCTTTTCACGACGTCGACCAATGGCTATCTGGAACGGACCGCAATAGTCGACTCCTGTGTAACTAAACGGGCGAACATATGGCGTCAAGCGATCTGCTGGCAACTGACCCATCATTGGCGTATCAGGTTTGGCGGCGTTAGCTTTGCATGTTGGACAAGATCTTTTTACGGACATCAATACAGAACGGATATGTGGCACCCAGTACTTTTGGCGAACTTCATTTATGGTCAAACCGTCGTTTTGATGGTGTAACCTTATATGCCAATATGTCATAACTAAACGAGTGAAATAGTGATGTTGCGGCAGTATTACTGGACGACGAGCTGACATAGGGAGACAAAACGCTGCATCAATTCGGCCGTTGACCTTTATTAACCCATCGTCGTCTAGAAACGGAGTTAACGCATATATGTGACTGGACTTAGCAACGGTCTGTTTTGATTGCAGTTGGAGAAATTCGGCGGCGAACTCTTCATTCTGGACGCGGCGGCATATGACCTTTTCTGCTTCAGTAACTTCGAAGGGTTTCAATTCCCCTATACGACGGTGTAGATTTTTGGCATTGTACGTAAATCTCAGTACCCAGCCCATAACTCTGAGTACCTTCAGATAAGATGAAAAGTTATTTAAATTCAAGATATACTCATCTTTTGGGAACACGAGCAGTATGACGTTCTTTTTCTCTTCAGCGGCGCATTAACTGGACTTAAAATCAACTGGTTCTGGCGACCATTCTTCTTCCTCGAGTTGCAAAAATCTGGACCCTTTAACCACCTAGAATTCGGCTCGAACTCTGACACGGGTTTACCTCGCGTGGCATCATCAGCCACATTCAGTGACGTTGGTAACCACCTCCACTGAGACGGTTCGGTTGAAGCGATGATCTCTGAAATCCTGCTGGCGACAAATTGCTTGTACTCCCGCGTGGTGGATCTAATCCACAACAGGACTGTCTTTGAGTCGCTCCAAAAGACGACTCGATCAATAATGAAATCATGGCATTCTTGTATAGATTTGGACAAGCGACATCCTAAGATAGCTACCTGCAGCTCCAAACGAGGCACCGTCATACCTTTCAACGGGGCGCATCGTGCCTTAGCTGCGACAAACACAACATCGACGGCACTACCCTTGCATATGCGCAAATAGGCAACAGCTGCATATGCACTGGAGCTGGCGTCGACGAAAACATGTAACTGGGTCTCATTAGCTGACATCAGTAACACGGAGTAACACCTTGGCACGGAAAATAATGACACATTCTGGAAACTTTCCCACCACGAAGTCCACCTGAGGTTAAGCTGTTGTGGCAATGGCTCGTCCCACTCCGTTTGACGTCTCCAGAGTGATTGCAGTAAGAGCTTTATATAAATTGTGACATTGGCTAGAAATCCAAATGGGTCGTAAATCTCCATTATGATACCCAAAAGTTCACGCTTCGTTGGCGGACGTTTACAGCTCAAAACATCTCGAGGAATTTTTTGAAACTTGATGTGAAATTCAAAGGAATCATTGAGTGTGTTCCAAAACATACCCAAGACCTTATCCACTGTAGTATTATGCTCCATATTCACGGCCGTCATCGTCGTTTTTTCTTCGCCACCTAACATGGCTTGAAGTGATTTGTCGTTCGACAAAAAGTTTCTTAATTTGAAACCTGCAGCTAAATTTATGGCGATGGCTTCTTTTACGACTTGCTCAGCTTCAGTTGAATCGTTAAAGCTAATTACCAAATCGTCGACATACATATTGTTGATTACGGCTGAAGCTCCTCGTGGCATGGTAGACTCAAACTTGGCAGCGTTGACATTTTTAATATACTCCGCACAGCATGGCGAACAAATTGCTTCGAAAATCATCGAAGTCATGATATAAGTTTGAATCGGCTTAGTCGGATCTCCGTCACGCCACAGAAAGCGTTGTGAATTTTGATCGTCATCTCTTATTTTTACTTGTGAAAACATCTCTTGGATGTCAGCTGCGACTGCCACAACACCCTGGCGGAATTTGTGTACAATGGTGATAAGTGACTGCGCATGGACAGGACCCTTTAATAAAACCGAATTTAGAGATAAATTGGATGTGGCGGCTGCGGCGTCGAAAACTATTCGCAGCTTGTTGGGTTTGTGAGGATTGACCACCCCAAAATGTGGCAAATACCAGGTAGTAGGGCTTGACTTCAATGCTTCATCCGGTGACAACAACCGGGCATAACCCTTACTGATGTATTTCTCGATCTCGTGTCTATAATTAGTGGCAAAACTGACATCCTTGAGCATTCGTGTCTCAAGATTCTTTAAACGGTGATAAGCCATATCGTAACTTGGTGGAAGGGTCAATGCATCACTGCGCCATAACAAACCCACTTCGTATTTTTCACCTATTTCTTTTATAGTGTCTTGTAAAATGGTCCTGGCTCGGCGGTCATCATCTGACTCCAGCACGACGTTTGTGCTACGTACCCCAAAGCTTTCTATTGAGTAATGCTCTTGCACTAATTTATGTAACTCTTGAAGCGACTGCGACTCACGAACATGCAACACGCGCGGTTGCACAGCTTGACTCTGATTGAGTGGTCCGTACACCACCCACCCCAATTGTGTAGCTATAGCTATTGGCTTGTTCGGCCCTGCATTGACCGTCCTGTTGGCGATTCCAAGGTAACTGTTGTCGAGACCTAATAACACTGATGGCTTAGCATTGGTATAGCTTTCTATTGGCAATGACTGCAAATGTGAAAACTGGTGTTTATCAAAGGACTGGCTTGGCAAATTCAGCGACTTGACGGTGTGTACATTTTTCAGATAGAACTCAGCAGTACTACCCTTAATAGCGACAGAAACTTTCCTCGAATTTTCTTTAACTTGGCTTTCGCCATACCACTGCAACGTAAGTGGTATGCTCAGACCACGAGGACCCAACTTTTCGGCGACGTTTTCTTCTAAAAGAGTAACTGAAGACCCCTCGTCAAACATTGCATACGTAGACATGTTTCCGTTTGGACCAGATAAAGTTATGGGAAAAATTTTAAAAAGGCTTGATTGCTTGTCAGATAAACAATTCAAAACGCGCTCGGCTTCTTCGCTAGCTGCTGAAGAGGACTGAGATGTACTTTGGTGCAACTACTCGTGATGCATTCGCTTACAATTATTCACTGTGCACTCTTTACGTTGACGGCAATTGCCTAGACTATGGCCTTTCCGAAGGCAACCAAAACATATTCGATTACGTTTGACAAAACTCCATTTCGTTTTGAGATCACACGACAAAAACTGACGACAGTCAACCAATTTGTGCGATTGTCCACATTTCAAACACGCAACCTTTATTTCAGGCTGTACTTCGTTGTTGTAGAGGAAATGACGTGCAGAATTTGCACTAGAACTTGCCTGACGCGTAACGCTTCTCGGCTGTGTGACGTTGGCTTGGATAGAACGGAGTGATACGTCTGACACCCCCGGCAACAATGAGACGAACTTTGCAATTTCACTAAGCCATTCTGCAAAATTTTCTACCGTAGGAAAAGGCACTATACCTGCTGCACGCTGACTCCATTCATATTGCTTCGATGGAGGCAACTTTCCAACAAAACACTCAAGCAATGTAGGATTCATAAGGTGATGAGCACACCTTGCGGATTTAAAAAATGCGACAATATTTCTAACGCGGTTAGAAAAATCTAAAATCTGGTCTAAATGACTCTCACTTATCGATGGAAACTTCTGAACTTTTTGCAGTTGGGCTTTAATTAGCAATTCGGGGCGACCGAAATTAAATTCCAACTCTTGAATAACCCTAGGTACATCTTCGGGGTAGATTAATAGCGACGTTACTGCTCTTTTCGCAGCACCCTGTAAGGATTTATGAAGACGCATCAGATTTTGCCTGTTGCTGTATTGGAACTCGTTAGTGGTATCATTATAATTCGCTAAGAACAATGGCCAATCTTCCGGATTGCCATCGAAATTTGGCAATGGAAAGAGCTTGGCGGCAGAATTATCCATAAATGTTAAGGCGGCGGTATTCATGGTTGGCGTTTGTACTATACGTGGTGGCAAATGCGTTGACGAAAACGGCTGTTGTGTTTGTGCTTGCTGCTGTGTGTGTACTTGCAACGTCGGCGACTGCGCCTGCGCTGGCGTCTGTAATGGCGACTGAACATGGTCGGTATGTGCAGCGTTGGCAGAGCTGCCTCCGACTCCATGCCTACTACGATATGCGTCACTGCGTAGCTCTTCCACACACTCACGAAGCGATGTAATACTGGACACCAATAATGCGATTTGGTCGGCGGAAATGGCCGCTGGATTACTTCCAGAGGCACCTTGTTGTTCTTCTAAATCTTCCATATCGTTGGTTGTGGAATCGTATTCCGAGTGATCACTGATTGACTCCGAACTGCTGACTGCTTTCCTCGCACGGGCTCGTGTATTCATTGAAATATCCCCGCGAATGTGAGAAAACAAATTTTTTAAACAAATGTACACGGCAAAACTTCCAGGAAATAAACGAAACCCATAGAACTTAAGGTTTGACGTTAATAGCTCTTTATTTCGCTTTTTACGGCTCAGTTAAAAAATTTGATGTTTTCTCAGCGTCTGTAATTTCGTGAATAATCGAATTCATAGAAACAATCTTCGAAACAATCAAATTCAACGTTCGAAATTGATACCTAAATGCTTTGCGCAGTATGTATGTATACATGTTGCGTACATGTGTATATGTTACAAATAGAGCGATTTGAGAGGATTCGAACATTAAATGAGAGAAAGAGAATAAAGAACATATGTAGAAAACACGATTGAGAGAAATAGAGATTGCGCCAATCGCGGTACCGCTAATCCGCTCTTTGTGATTTTGACAGAATGAGCTGTGTGCGTGACGTCATCTTGGTGCAATTGTTGAATGTGAGCATACGAAAAAACCAAATAAAAATTTTAATATTTGTTCGTTAATATTTCTGCGCGGTTTTAAACAATTATTGAGACATTAAAAAACAAAATGAAGTGTGCAGTGGCAAAGTGTAATAGTGAAAACAAAAGGAAAGCGTGCGATATAAGTTTTTTTTCGTTTCCTACGGACGCAAACCTGGCGAAAAGTGGAAGCAGTTCTGCCGGCGAGGACATGCAATAAAAACCAAATCGAGCTTTGTGCTATGTGTGTGAGCTATGAGCTTCTATATGGAACTATGTTGGCCTTTTCTTGGTGAATTCTGGTTGCTGGTTTAGTTTGCTGGCAATGGCATATATACAAAAGCAGTTTCTACAGTAAATAGATACATGAATAGATTCACTACCTACTTATTTTTGTTAGTACTTGATTCTTTTAGTGCTGGTAAGAGGTAATGCACCAGTGGATAAGGTCGCCAGGCGCTAATTCAAGCGGCATCTTACCGCGCTGTTACTTACCTAATACAAAACAGTGCCCAAATTATTATACATTTAAAAGTTCAGCATAAATTATGTTTTACTGACATAGAATATTTGCTTCCAAAAAAAGCCACACTCATGCATCCTCTCGGAAATGGTACAAAAGTAATCAAATAAAAGCTGTGGAGTCAACAGCTGTGGAGTTTATGGTGGTTGGCTACCGTCCACAAATATAAATATGCACTCTGCATGGCTTTTTAAAACGGCAAGTCCAAAAATTCACTTTGCTACACACCTTCCTTTTGGTCTACATGAAATTGCAAACACTGTTAATACATCCAGTTTTTCATGTGCTAAAAATCGTACTTATCTAAAGGGCTACATGTCCAAAATTATTGCTACGTGTTCCTAATTAATCAATCTTTGTATACTTATTGATTCCTGCAAAATTGGGCCATGTAATACTAAAATTAACACATTTTCTGCATTGTTTACATATTTTTATATGCGTTTTGGCATTTCTCTCTCGCAATTGCACCAAGATGACGTCACGCAAAAATTACGCTCAAAAATCCTCTCTCATTGGCGCAATCTTGTATTCTATCATTCTTGTGTAGAAAAGTTAGATGGTACAGAGTTGCATTCTTAAAACTAGAAATTATTAGTGGGTGTATTCACGCACTTATATCGTAAAATAGGAATTTGCAACTGACGGTATTCACGCTGTTGCATTAACACCACTTATGTGGTGTATTTCGCTCTTTATACAACTTCTGAAAGATTTTTGTTCAAAAATTTGCAGAGCGATTTAACAACTCTCTTGTGTTTGTTATCTGCAAAGATATCGAGAGAAAATTCCTCAAAATAAAAATCCTCAAAAAACATTCAAGCGCACCCGAAATTCCTCACGTTTTGAGGAATTACTCACAAAGTGGCAACACTGGCGAAACGTCAACTTCATACGCACGCCGTTCAATTTCGGTTGGTCCCATACAAGTTGCATGTGCATGAGAATTTTTTGACTTTTGAAAGTTTGACGTCAAATTGGCCTATACCTGTTTTGAATGTACCTTGAATGTGCCATGATACAAAAAGAAGAAGAAGATTTCAAAATTTTTGACAAAAAATAAGTTTTTTATGTTTCATGCATTGTACAAAATTATGAGCTACCTTGCCACATTGATAGCAATCAAACAATACATCAGAGGATTTAATGTTGTGCGTTCGGCTATTCGCACAATGATTTTTTTGTGGGGAGCGGAGGAGAAAGGGTTATGTCACCTAAAACTAATTAGAAAGAGCACAGTATAAGCTTTAAGAAAAGCTATCCTTCGCAAGCCCTGTCCCTTCTACAGGCACTTGGATGCCCATTTCAAAATGGGGTAAAATTAGTATTTTCGCAAAGAAAAATTACACTCGTGTTAGGCCATCAGCAGAATTTTTGCGCAAAACTCCTTTCCCGTTGGTGGTCTTCGGCCGCGCTAGAAAAAATTGCCTCATCAGTCCAGCTGCGGTTACGCCATCCACAGTATTTTTTCGAAAAAGCCACTTCCAAATTTACAAAAAAGTGCATATTTAAAACCGCAACCTTTTTTTATATTAAAGGTTTATCCTTTGACTAGGTGAATATGTTAAACTTTTTTGATTCGGGTGACGTGTTTGGACACGATAACCCAAAATCATTGTATAAAAAACCGAACCGTACCCGAACTGTCTTATGCACGACAGTCGGGTCTACGTAACCGGAAATACCCAGATTTATATCTGGGAAAGGACTGTCTCTCCAGCAACACTACCCAAATATTCTTTGGGGAACTTGTATGCTGCTACACAACAACAACCACAATGCATTTTTTTATAAACAAAAATTTTATAAAATGAAACTGCAGTAGTTTTCATTTTATGCGGATAATTCTTGTCACAAATATATATTTTATCAGCGCCATATCTTTATCGGAAAATTATGAGAATCCAAAAATTGGTACTGTTACAAGTTGCAGAGCATCATTTTAACTCGACCTCCTCCCTCTTCCACGGGTAACGGCACATCGTTTAGAGGTTTAAAAATATTTTGCTTCAGCAATTTTTCATCAAACTGCATTAGATCGTATTACGTACGCTATACTCGGAAAAGCAAACAACTTTATTTTCGAAGCTATGCGCAGGTGTACCGGGTTCTTGCAGTTTGGAAACGCGCAAGAATTTTCTTTTAATATTTTCATCCAACGTGACTAACTTAATTTTTTTTTTTTACTTTTCCAATAAACAAAAATTTTGCCACTAGTGAATCTGGTAGCATGATTTTCGTCAAATACCATAAACTTGTTAAAAGTCAAGTGGTCGGCAACCACAACGAATGTCAATAAATGAAACTACCTTTTTTTTGTATCATGATTACAACTGTGTAAAATCAAATATCATGTATGCTTTTAGACACTTCGTGCGTAAAATTTAGACCAAGGCGAATTTATATAAGGTGGTGTTGTTTCATCAGCTGTGAGTAGCGTTTGATTGTCAAAATTTTGAATTTCGTTGGTGAGTGAGTGAAAACGTGAGAGTGTTTGCATTTTCTGTCGCCCTTTTTCATTCGGGGAAGAATAGCTGAAATTTGACAATGGCCCGCTAAAGGCAAAAACAAAATAAGAGTAATTGTTGTATTTGTTCAATCGATACCACCTTATATGTATCCGCCTTGATTTAGACACTTTAGTGTAAAATCAAACATCATGTGTGCTTTTAGACACTTCGTGTATAAAATTTCAACATTTTGGTTGTAAACATAAATAATACACATTTTTTATAAGAATATTAGACAATTTTTTGTTTTTCACATAAGTAGGTGCAAAAATGTCCATTTTTGGACACCAAAATAATTTAAACTTGAATTTAATCCTATTGTAGTCTTAATTTTATACAAATGTTGTAGAGTGCAGCTAGGACTTACCGTTGATTTTTGGAATTATTTTTTGTGGAAGATGCTGCTCATTTTCTCTAAAAAAAAATTTCGAATGTACTTCGTCGTCTGTGCGGAATTCGGTCTCAATAAATCCTATAAGCTGCCGAACTACAGCAGCATCTTCCAGGCGGAAGTACAGGCTATAAGGAGAGCGGCGAAGCTACTACGGACACTCAGGCTGCGACTAAGGCGCTAATATCGAACAGCACTTCCTCGAGATGTGTGGCGGAGTGCATAACAGCTCTGAATTTGTCACACACCAATAGTGACGTACATCTTTACTGGGTTCCGTGGCACACCGGCGTCGCGAGCAACGAAGAGGCCGGCAGGCTGGCCAGAGAGGGTGCTTTGTCGAAAACCAGCTGATAGAGGAGGCGCCGATTTCCCTCCAAGCCATTAAACGGAAATGGCTCATGGAAACGGTCCATGATCCGGAAGGCGCAGAAGGCGTGGAATAAAACGCAAGGCTGCAAGGTATCCAGGGTTATGTGCAGAGCATATGACATGAAGCTCACGAAGTTTCTCCTTGCCCTCACGAGGGAGGACGTTAGGCTACTGGTGGGCGTTCTAACTGGATGTTGCCTGCTGACATCGCACGCCTATAAACTGGTTCTGACTAACGATAAGATAAAGATAAGATCTCTAGAAGATGCAGAGCGGAGCATATCCTTTGCGAGTGTCCTGCCCTTAGCAGACTGCGGGTGAGTCTACTGGGAGCAGGTTTTCTACCTAATCTGGAAGCCACCTCCAAGGTAGGATATAACAAGGTGTTTCAGTTCTCCAAGAGGGCTGCGATGTTCTCTAACATTGCTCCTGGTACGTAGCTGTCTAAAGTGGTCGTAGTTTATCTGGTAACACTATGGACCTTTATGGCCTCTGCGAAGCCACGCAGTGGCTGGCCAGCATTCCTAACCCAACCTAACATTGTATGTATGAAAATGCGCGAACAAAAAATTGCCAAAAATGAGCGGTAAGTCCACGCTACTTCGAACTTCCACTTTGTTATACTAAAATTTAATCCGATTAAAAAGTTTAAAATTTTGGTCAAAAGCTGTTAAAATTCGTCGAATTTTTTTATTCTAAAAACAAAATTGCAAATTCGGAATCGATGTTTTAGAAATGTCCCGATTTTCGTCCACAGAAATCTGGTCACCGTAGTGATAAGGCAAAAGAAAACAAACGCAATTCTCCATAAACCCTATATACACCACTTTTCGATAGCCCTGATAGTTTCTGAAAAACTAGTTCATCATTCCAGATTTTTTGTTTTTTGATGAAAAATGGAAAAAATTCAAACTCTAACATGGAAAAAATTTAATAAATAAGAGTTTCTGTGTAAAAAGTTAAGCTACCAATGAAGAAAATCGATAGATAAATGAGAAAGCAATGATCGCTCAAATGAAAATGCGCAAGGATTTTTTGTATTAAATATGAGCAGAAAAGAGTGTACGCCACGTACACCTGAGTAGGTAGAGTGCTTACATTGAAAGCAAGAGGTGTCAGAAATGATTAATTAGTTTCTCAGAAACTATAAGGGCTAGCGAAAAGTGATGTATACACGGTTTATGGGGTAGTTCATTAGCTTTTATTTTCCCTGTCTCGTATTATGACAATTCAATTGGTTCGTAAGATATACGTGATTAAGTGAAACCACTCTTTTTTTAAGCTGAATAGCGTCAAATTGCAACTATCTCGAAAAGTTTGAAAAAAAATTATCTCGATATTCGGAATCACTGAGCAATTCTACATAGAAATTGGATAGCGGCATCTATAGAATATTTCTGCTGTAAATCAGTGTAATTATTCAAATATTACTGTAAATCACTTTGATGAAGGATTCTTTAGACATATATACCAGGGATGGAAAATAATCATTAGTTTTTTTTAATTTAAATGAAAAAGATCAACATGTTGTAAGTGCCGTACAGCAATTTTATGTATACTCACATATCTGTCTTTGTATGTCCTACCGTAATTTAGAATGATTTTTATTTTTCAAGTTTTACTAATAAAAATTATAAATGATAGTTAAAATATGATTTTTATTTTTTCGGTCAAGAATAATGATTACCCCTTGATTTAAATTTTTTTGATCGAGAATAATGATTATCCTTTAATTTTTATTTTTTTCATTCAAGAATAATGATTATCTTGCGATTTTTATTTTTTCCACTTAAGAATAACACCTTGACACCTGATTTTTATTTTCTTTCCCCCAACATAAAACTCAAAACCTTATACAACCAAGACCATATGAGCTGTTGGCATGTAATTTTATGAGAACACACTTTTTATCATGGGGTACCACCCAATGATAACGAAAAGTTTGAAATTCTACACTTACATATAGGCAGAAAATCGGCATCGAAGTGAAACAAGATCGTTTCCATGCCTTTTGCATACGCATATTCGAAAATACCGGGATTCTTGGCAAGTAATCCCGGGATTTTCGGGATTTGTAATTTGCACTAATGGCAATAATAGAAACTCCTTTTCTTGACCAGTACTGGCTATATTTCTTTAACACCGCGTGATAGTAAATTAACACCGCGCGATAGTAAATTTTAAACACAAATATCAATATATGGGCCAAATATAGTAAAATTGCGCTTTTAGTTTTTCACTCTGACGTCTGTAATTAAAAATGATTTAAAAAATTCAGAAAAATATGCTTAGAGAAGAAGTATGGGTATAAAATTAATGAGGAAATCCTGTAGAGTGTAAACATATTCAAGTTTCTAGTGCAGAAGGGCAGGTAAATATTTAAAATGTAATTTTAAAATCTTATCCTTGAAATTTCGAAATATGTATTTGTTTTTGAAAAAATTATATGGGCTCATATAAACTCGATAACATCCTCGAATTTCGTTCTTCTAACTTCGTCAGCTTAAAAATAACCTATTCGTCCTTGTGGATCCAAAAAATTTAAACTTTTTAAATTCTAAAGAAATTTCCTATTGGATTTTTTACCCATATTTTTATTCTATATTGCATTGAATTTTTTTAATAATTTTTGGAATTAATCATATCTTTGAAATTACAAAGTTCTTCAAAATAAATCCTGCGGTCAGAGAGAAAAAATAAAAACGCCACTTTAAATAAAAAAGTAGGTTTCAAACCCATTTATTATTAATTTCATGGTAGGAGAGCTTCTCAAACAATATAAATAGAAGCAATTTTTTCGATTCAAGTTGTTGAAAAGTAATGAATATCTAAATCCCGGGACCACTCCCGGGATCCCGGGATTGTGACAACGCCATCCCGAAAATCCCGGGATCGGAAAAAGCCGAAAAATTAATATCCCTATTATGTATATCCTTAATACGAAAAAACCCTAACTTACTGATCGTTTAATTTTGACAAATTTCTTTTGTTAAAGGTGCTGCATATTTTCTCCATACAAAGTGTGCTCAAACGTAAAGAAGCGTAAAGAAATAATTGTGAAAAATCAACGGTAAGCCATAGCATCTTCAAACTTACACTTTGTTTACTAAAATTAAACGGGCTACAAAACTGCTTACCCAAATTTTGTCTAAAGAAGGTAATTAAAAGGTGAAATGTTTTTATAAAAATTTAGAAAATTTTGTTTTACTTTGCGCGATGTTTGGTACTCTAGATTTTTGGAGTTATGATTAATGTGACCAACTATTTTATAGTTCAAAGAAGTACAGATTAGGTTGGGTTAAGTTAACGCCCCGAGCCGATTACGAAATTTCGAATGCGGCTAATTTCGATCCGAGAGCTCAGTGTTAGTTCACAAGTGCGAGCCAAACTGTTTCCATCTAAGCCTCACGAATGTTGGAAATTCTAAAAGAAAGTGTGGAGATAATTCCACTTCAACTACCTCTTGACCGCTGATAAAAAAGGATCAGTCGAAATTTCTAGTCTCACCGCATGAATACCAATCGCACCTTTCGTACCTTTTTCTCAATGTTAGGCTTCTACGACAGCCGCCATTGATCGCCCACCTAATTACCTGGTTCAGGTAACCTTGAGCTAGATCAAAAAGGGTGTATAGATATCGCCCCTTAACCAAAAGTTCCACATCATCTACATAGGCTATCACCCGACAGCCCACTTTTCCTGTTCCTCTAGAAGGTCGTTTACAACCGCAATCAAGGGCAGGGAAAGAGAGAGAAACCCCACCTTGTGGAGTGCTCCCATTGACTCCCCAGTCCGTAGCGACAGTTCTGTCACGAAGTAAGCTTATTAGGTTGGTTTCAACCCCCAGATTATGAATATACTTGACTATTGACTCTGGAGTGACATTGTTGAAGGCCCCCTCGATATCGAAGAGTCCCCTTCTGCATAATCTTCATGCGTGGAGGCTTCCTCTGACGACTTTAGCGATGTGTGTAGAGCGGTATTCACTGACCTTTTCTAGTAATAAGCATACTAAGCTCTTGAAAGACAGTGGCTGATAGGCCTTAATCCCTAGGAGAAACATGATAACCTTTTCCGGCCTTCGGGATGAATGCAATACTGACTCCCCTCTAAGCCTTGGGGATGTACCCGGTCCTCAAGTATAGATCCAACCATTTGCACGACACCTTCAGAGCCCTTTGCAGCTGCGTAGATATGATGTCATCGGTCCCCGGCGACTTTAATGCTTTGAACGAATTTATCGAACAGGCTATGTGAAGATTGTCCAGAAGAGCGGAGAAGAACAGGACCTGGGGAGATTTTGTAACCAGTTAGCGACAATTTTCGAATCGCTGTCGCACTTTTTGACGCAAAAACATTTATATCATGCGTTAAAAAGTGCGATAGCGATCCGAAAATTTTCGCTGACTGGTTACAGAATGTTCCTCCCGAAGTACAAAATATCGTAAAGAAGTACATTTGACTGTACTTCGAAGTACGAAGTACAAGAGCGAAAAAAGAAGTACTGTACTTCGGAAAGAAGTACGGTTGGTCACATTAGTTATGATGCTTTTAAAGAATTAACGAAAAATAAGATATGTAATATGTTTCGCAACTTTCATAGAAACTTTTTAATTTAGCGATGGTCAAAGTGGAAATTTAAGAACAAGTAAAGAAGTATAAGTTCGGGCGAAACCAAATTTTATATACCCGGCACAGGTATAAAATAACGCCGTTTCAACTTTTTCTAAACTACCTTTGCATGATGAGCAGGGGTGTTTTTTCCCATATTTCAAACGTTTTCGATAATATGTAGAGTTAGTCTTAACTCAACTAAGTTTGATAGACATCGGTAAAGCGATTACCGGGATATACCTTTTAGTCATAAAGTGGGCGGCGCCACGCCCAATTCCTAAAAGTTAATACCAGTCTTATGTATTGTTAAGGGATTCTCGTAAGTATTAACTTGGAGTAAATTAGCGTCCTCAGTTATTTAAATATCGGAGTTTTCGTATATTTAAAATTTACCTTTATACGATAAGCGGGTATAATTTTGGACTGATTTGAATAATTTTCAATGAATTGCTTTTCTGTACCAAGGTCAATAAGCGCACCGAGTTTGGTAGAAATTGATAAATCGGTTACCGAGATACACATTTGTGGTCATAAGTGGGCGGAGCCACGCCCATTATCCAGAAATTTATATGAATCTAATTTTCTTATAAGTGGCTATGGCAATCATGGATTTTAAGTGAATTAGCTTCAGTAGTTACTGATTTATCCACGTTTATGTGTTTCAGTAAATTACCGTTATATGGAAAATGGGCATGGTTATTGCCCGATTGCAGAGATTTTCAACAGCTGGACCCTTAGTAAGGCTGGTACCGAGTTTAGTAAGGAAGGGTGAAGCGGCTACTTAGATACGGCATTTCATCACGGGGCGAGGTTTCGCCCATTTTCCAAAACTTTCATAATAATACTATTTTCTATCAAAATTCTACTGCACATACTCATTTTCAACAATTTGGATCCAATATTTACTGAAATATCGTAGATTTTCCATTTTTCGAAGATACCGTTATACGTGCAGTGGGCGAGGATACAGTCCGATTTCGCCTATTTTCAACACCAACCTACCTCGGATAAAAGGCAACCTACATACCATCGTTGAGATATCTCACTTTTTGCTCGAGTTATCGTGTTTTCGGGTGGACGGACGGACGGACGTACAGACAGACAGACATGGCTTAATGGACTTCTCTTTTCATTCTGAGCATTTATGTATGCATGCATTTGTCTATATCTATCTCGATTCTTTTAGGCTGTTACAAATAAGCGTTATGAGAACAAAGTTATAATACACACACAAGTGCGCTCGGGTATAAAAATAGGGATTTTTAAATTTTACCTGATGAAAACTAAGTACCAACAAGCTAACTCTAACAATATATTGTTATACATCATTTTAAAGGTACATATATACATAAATTCCTTTTTCAAACCATGTTTGATTTTCAAAATCGGATGAAAAATGTTTAGTCAAGCTGTTATTAGATAAGTGCATAGTATGAAAATAGCGGTTGTTTTAAATAGGATAAAAATGGAGGTTTCAGGAACTATAGGAAACCTATTTTAAGTTTTGTTTCGTGTATTGTTCGTGATGTTTTTGTAGCACCGTGTTATTGGTTTCGAGCACTTATGACGTTTACAAGCAATTTGATTTTGAAGTTAAACTCACACACACAATTATTTTCCAATCTCAACGAAATATAATTACGAAAGTATCAAAAAATCAAATTTTTAATCTAGATGGTGCAACGTGCAAGAGTATGTGCATGCCTATTCTAGAAATGACACATGCATACGGCATGAAAACGATCTTGTTTCATTTCCATACCAATTTTCCGCCTATAAGTTTATAACTTCAAACATTTCATTTTTATAGGAAGATAACACAAAATAAAAGGTGGGCTCTTATAAAATTTCAAGTCAACAGTTCACATGGTCTTGGTTTTATAAGGTTTTGAGTTTTATGTTTGGCGAAAGAAAATAAAAATCAGGTGTCAATCATTATTCTTGAGTGGAAAAAATAAAAATTGCAAAATAATCATTATACTTGAGCGAAAAAAATAAAAATCAAAAGTAATCCTTATGCTCAAACGAAAATATAAAACTCAGAAGCTGAGTATCATTCTTGAGTGAAAAAATAAAAATCGCCACATAATCATTAATCTCGATCAAAACCATAGAAATCAAGATGTTATCATTATTATTGAGCAAAAAAATATAAATTATATAATAATAAATACATTCGAGCACAAAAGTAAAAATCTATAAATAATTATTATTTGTGATTAAAAAATAAAAATCGTATAATAATAATTAAATATTTATTAATATTTTTTAACTTATCCCTGATATATACATAAATTTATAGTAAAATAACACAGTATTTCAGTTACGAAGGGAAATACACCGAAATATAGCTATTTTGACATTTTTACACACATATGTACCTATGTGCGAAATAAATAATAGTAGTGAGACATTTTGACAAATTTTTTATTGATTTTATATAAAAGTCTAGC
Source organism: Rhagoletis pomonella (assembly GCF_013731165.1). NCBI lineage: Eukaryota > Metazoa > Arthropoda > Insecta > Diptera > Tephritidae > Rhagoletis > Rhagoletis pomonella. Next base: position 80,528 of record NW_023458688.1, read on the forward strand.
TCATAATATAACAAACACCATATAAGTTTGTTATTGCGAAAACTTACTTTTCGTACTGCGTAGTCATAATAGAATTCAGCGTTTTGTCAAGAGCTGCCACAGAATATTTCTCACGACCCTTATTTTATGGTGATTTCGTTTCTTCCAACTATCTGATTTTCAGGGCAACCATCTCCCCGACATAGCTTCAAAGGGCAAATGGTGCACAAGTGCGCTCGGGTAAAAAATATTTTACACTAGCTAATGCCTGGCTTGCTTCGGGACGCCTTATAAGAACTTTTGCGTTGACCAATACAACCAATAGTATTGCTATGCAAAACCGGTTTGTAATGTAAAAATTATGGCCCGTAGTTATAGACAAGTTAGAGGCAGGTTTTAACATTTAAAACTGTATATTAAGATAAACACTCTTTTAAAACTGTCATAGTCAACTTAAAAGACCTTTTAACTTTAAAACGGCATTTTAAATTTAAAATGAGGTTGACGAGGTTATAAAATCTTAAAAGCGTACTCTAAGTAGACGTTTTCCTGTCGAAATTTGCGGAGAAAATACAAAAGTGGTCTTAATTTGAAGAATATGCTTTCCAATCAAAGGATATTTCGAGATTTTGCGATTTTGGATGATACAATCGCAACCAGAAATAGGAAAACATACAAGGGAGGCCAAGATTCTTTTCAAATGAAAGAGGAGGATCGCAAGCAGGTCTTTTCAGCAGCAGTCCAATTAACTTCACGAATTCTTCTCACTTCCTATACAAATTAAATTATTTACGTTAATAAATTATATTTTACAAAAATTTGTTATTTACTTACAGTTTGCCTCGCCATTTCCAAAACTATTTATAAGTGTCAGTTGACACAGGGTGAACTTGCTAAAATTACAAAGTTTTCCTAATGCCGATTGGTTACTTTTTTCAGTTTATATTAATTACCCTGTTTTGTGTCAATCTAGCAAAAACCTGCCTCTAACATGTCTATAACTGACTAAAACTTAAAGCCTGCTCTAAACTTAAAGATTAATTTTAACTAGAAGAGGTTTTAACTTTCGACTATAACTACGGGCCATTAGTTTAGGTTGAAAGGACTGAAGAGCAGAACCTTGCTTACTCATATATAGAATAATAGCGCTGAGATAACATATGGTATAAATACTAGTCTCTTTCGATGCTAAAGGCTCATATTTCCACCTGTTAGATATCTGCAATTATTGCAAGGTTTGCCAAGACTGCGTAATCTTCTTCTATAATCCTGCTGTTCCACAGGATGAAAGAGTTTTCCCGTTCAAACAGTGTTCTTGATATTCCTACCGTGTTCTCTCCAATTCAGCACACTTTTCTTGAATACTGATGACCCGTTGATGTGCCTAGGATATCTGTGGAACTTAAACAATTTTGCGCTTCTTCGTATGCATTCTTGAAGAAGGGGCTTTATAAAGTCATCTAAAATGTAAATTTGTAGAGGGGCATCTAAAGATCTAGATTTCAGCGCCATCTATGTTTTGGGTACATTTTTTTGCAGAAGCAATTCTTATCATAAAGTTAATCCAGGTCATACGATAAAGACGGGTTCTCTAAATAGTTCGACTCCATCGCCATCTATCGGCACTATTTTTTTTTTTGCAAAATTATGTTATACGCTGCAGAGCAGAATTTCAAATTCATGTGACGTATGATTTCGATGTTATGTCTTATTAAAAGTTTCGTACCTATAGGATGAGCCGCGGTCCTTTTACACAAAATATCTACTTTACAATAAGCATCCACCATAAAAGTGCAAAAAGTGAAATAAGAATTTTAAAAGAAAAAAAACGTTGTCGACAAATGGCTTCGCGAAGAAAGTGTGGAGGGGCTGCAGATATACAGGAAGCAGCAACAATTCGTAGAACAGGGGATCGACTGCGCAGTTAAACCAAAAATGTATCAAAAGAAATTTTTCGACATAACTTTCCATTGCACTAATGTCACGTTTCCGCGGAACCTATGTCTATGAAAGTATTGACGAAACCCTATGTAAACGTCTTAGCAAAAGTATTTACTCACCTCCAAGTTGTAGTTCAGCTGTTGACTGTATTTGTTCCCATTCATTAGAGACAAAACATTGATACATACCGGGGTCGTCTTTTTGCACTTTCTTTATAATCAGTCTAGGGGGATCAGTTAGTATCTGTAAAAAACACATCCTTTATTAACGGTTTCAGTTAACTTTTCTTAATTAAGGTAATATATTAGAAGTAAAAAAAACTAGTTTTTTGAAACCGATCTTTTATTTAACATGGGTACGATTGCCCGCCCCCAGAACTGAAAAAAGTAAACTTTTCTACTGAAATAAATTACCTTATACAAGAAATTTGAAAACACGTTTTGCGAACACGTTTTTTGTTCATTGTCCCTCTGTTAGATTTGCACAAGATTACTTATAATGAATAACAGATCATGTAAATCTTTTCGCCAACGCACAGAGGGTTATTTGCATAGTAAAAACGGTCAAAACTATTTGGTGTACTTTTCTGCTAATTAATAAAAGAAAACATATCACAATTAGGAGTTTGTATGAGAAATACAATTATCTTAGAATAATAATTTTCGTGACATACATATCGCTCATTTACTTCAATAGTAATAATATAATAATAGGTTGGGGCTTACACATATGTTAGTGTTTGGCCGAGCTTCTCCTCCGACTCTAGTTCAAAAGTATCATAACTCAAAAAACCAAACTCTAGAAAAACGGCTTTAATGTTTTGAATTTACATATACTCCCATGGTAAAGATACTTTGTTCTAGTGAGCTGCTGGTAATCGGTACATCTATTAACTTTTTACAGAACATATAAGAAGAGGTAGCGTTAATTTCTGCGTACTTAACTCAATTTTTGTATTGTTGGTATTATGACACTATTGAAGTGCAATGGGAAATAGTCGTTGCGCTGGGTATGCAGTTACAGTTGCACGGCTATACTTAATCCCGACTCTTGCGGCCTAGTTCGCGCTTTCTGGGCAACGTGAGCAACCCATGTGCAAGATGCGGTAACCAATCCGAGTGGAGCCTTGGGTCACGGCAGAAAGAGAGGGAGCTTCGGTGGGGTCACTCAGACTTATTCGGTTTAAGGGCTCACTGAAGTCTGCAGCGTCTGTTCACCAGTAGGTGCGGCTGAAAGCGGGTGTCTGCTTGGAGCAAGCGGCTCGCTATATAAACGTGTATTTGGTTGCGAAACCACCCCCGACCCAGCAATGGGCTGTGCGCTGGATTTGCAGCCCGCCACGTAAAAACCACCTCCAGTGAAGAAGCAAGGTAAAGCCTCGGCTGGGACCCAACCTTATGATGACGACCACGGCAAAGGTTTAAAGGACTACGATTTGAGGGCATGCACCTGAAATGTCTGGACCCTTAATGGGGAAGGTGCCTCTGCCCGGCTGGTTGATGTCCTCGTAAGGACAAAAGCTGACATCACAGCCATCCAAGAAATGCGTTGGACGGGGCAAGGCAAGCAATGTCTGGGGCCTTGCGACGTCTACTACAGCTGCCATGTAAACGAGTGCAAATTCGGTGTTGGATTTGTGGTGGGAGAGAGACTCCGCCGCCGAGTACTGTCATTCACCCCGGTGGACGGGCGTCTAGCCATGATCTGCGCCCATGCCCCGGCGGAAAAGAAGGATGAGGTATCCAAGGACCTCTTCTATGAGCACTTGGAGCGCACGTATGAGCGCTGCCCCCGTCTTGAGATCAAAATCGTGCTTGGCGACTTCAATGCCAGGATAGGCAAGGAAGGAATCTTTGGAACCACCGTCGGAAAATTCAGCCTCCACGACGACACGTCCGACAACGGATTGAGGCTGATCGACTTCCGCGGGGCCCGAAACATGGTAGTATGCAGTACTAGGTTCAAGCATAAAAAGATCCATCAAGCTACGTGGCTGTCTCCGGATCGAACAACGAGAAACCAAATCGATCATGTTGTGATAGACGGAAGGCAAGCTTCCAGTGTTTTAGACGTACGAACACTCCGAGGCCCAAACATCGACTCGGACCACTATCTTGTTGCAGCCAAGATACGCACCCGCCTCTGTGCAGCAAAAAATGTGTGCCCAAATATGCAAGGAAAGCTTAACGTCGAAAAGCTGCAATCACAACAAGACATCCAGTGCTTTCGCTACTCGACTCTCACACTTGCTTTCAGAGAGCACTCTTCAACAATCCGACATGTGCGAACAGTGTAACCACATTTCCCGCTCATTAAGTACCGCCGCCAAAGAAGTAGTCGGAATTCAGCGGGCTTGAAAAGCTGGCCGAAAGAAAGAATGCCCGAAAATTTTACCAGAGAGTTAGGCGACTTACGGTAGGTTTCAAGATCAGGGCGTACTCCTGTAAGAACAACAATGGCGACCTAGTAACCGATGTTCAGAACGTACTTAAAGTATGGAGGCAACACTTTTCCGCCCTATTGAATGGCAGCAGCACGGAAAGTTGTGGAGAAGAAGAACCCGAGACCGCAGTCGTTGATGACGGAGTCGACGTGCCACCACCTGACTATGACGAGGTACGAATAGCAATAACGCGGCTGAAAAACAACAAAGCTGCTGGAGCTGACAGCCTGCCAGCTGAGCTATTCAAGTACGGCGGCGAGGAGTTGATAAGGTGCATGCATCAACTCTTGTGCAGAATATGGTCAGATGAACGCATGCCCGACGACTGGAATTTAAGTGTGCTCTGCCAAATCTTGGAAACGACCCGTGAGAAAAGGATCGACACTCACCACTTATTTGTCGACTTCAAAGCCGCTTTCGATAGCACCAAAAGGAGTTGCCTATACGCCGCTATGTTCGAATTTGGCATCCCCTCAAAACTCATACGGCTGCGTAAAATCGCGTTCAGCACTACCACCAGCTCCATCAGAATTGGGAAAGACCTCACCGAGCCGTTCGCCACCTAACGGGGTTTCACACAGGGCGACTCCCTCTCATGTGACTTCTTTAATCTGATATTGGAGAAGCTAATAAGAGCTGCAGAACTAAACCGCTCAGGAACCCTTTTCTACAGGAGCGTGCAATTGCTGGATTATGCCGATGACATCAACATGATCGGTAACAAAAACCGTGAAGTCTGTTCTGCCTTTTCCAAGTTGGATAGGGTGGGGCGAATGGGTCTGGTGGTAAACGAGGACAAGACGAAGTATCTCCTGTCATCAAACTAGCAGTCAGCACATTCACGCCTTGGCACCCACGTCACTGTTGACAGTTACAATTTCGAGAAAGTAGAGAATTTTGTTTACTTGGGAACCAGCATTAACACCGATAATAATGTCAGTATGGAAATCCAACGCAGAATCGCCCTAGCCAACAAGTGATACTTTGGATTGAGTAGGCAATTCAGGAGTAAAGTCCTCTCTCGACGTACGAAAAGCACACTTTATAAGTCACTCAACATGGCCGTGCTGGTATATGGCGCAGAAGCATGGACAATGACAACATCCGATGAAGCGGCTCTTGGAGTATTCGAGAGAAAGATTTTGCGGAAAATTAACGGGCCTTTACGCGTTTGCGACGGCGAGTACCGCAGACGATGGAACAATGAGCTGTATGAGCTTTAAAACGACATGGACATAATGCAGCGAATTAAAATAAAGCGGCCCCGCTGGCTTGGCCATGAATGGACATCGACGCTCCAGCTCTGAAAGTATTCAACTCGGAACCCGCTGGTGGTAGCAGAAGAACAGGGAGGCCCTCACTGCGATGGAAAGATCAGGTGGAGAAGCACTTGGCTTCACTTGGCGTTTCCAATTGGCGTCAGTTGGCACAGAAGAGAAACGACTGGCGTGCTTTGATGAACTCGGCCAAAATCGCTTAGGCGGTTACAGCGCCAAATAAGAAGAAGAAGAAGACACTATTGAAGTAAATGAGCGATATGTATTTTTGCATCAGCTAATGCGATGCTAAAGAGAAATGCGGTGCGATAGGCAAATATGTAAGAAATACGCTGTGGCGATTTCCTATCGCATCGCATTTCTCGTTGGCATCGCATTAAAGAGTAGCCCCAAAGATACCATAGGTCCACAAAAAAGGTTTTTCAGAAAAGGATTATCTAGGACTTATTTAGATCGGGGACTGCGGATATTTTCCTTTTCATTATTTTAAGTCGACGTACGCATAAAACGGGCGACAAAAAAAATTTGCATATATGAAAGAATACACATAAAAAAAAAATAAATATTTAACTAAGAGTTAGCAATATTACTTTTTTTTATTCATCCACTGAAGCTTTTAAAATATCAGGCAAGACGCGCGAGTATTGCGTTATGTAAAGCAGTAAACGAACATTCAATGCTGATACTAGCTGCACAAATCATTGTAGTGTGAACACAAATTACGCAGCGGGTTATTTTTGGTACAGTTTAGACGGAGAAGGGGTAAATGGAAAGGCACAAAGTGTCTAGACATTCTAACAGGAACAGTAAAATTAAGGTCAGCCGAGTCAATCTCGTCGATTATCAACTTATGGAGAAACATAACCCGCGTAATATTCGATTTTCAACAGTTGGTAAACTAATAAGGAGCCTATTTCTATAAGGTAGAAGACGGAGATTTGATTTCCATTTGTGGCCACGTAATTCAAAAATTACAAATTGCTTTTGTACTGACTAAATTCGCTTAATCTAATTTTGGTATCGAGGACATCATACAGACGAACAATACTCAAGTAATCGATGAACCAACGATGTGTAAAGAATCCGTAACATACGGATAATCAAACTCTTTAACCCACCATTTACCAAATCCGAGTTCCCCCTTGGCTTTGTTCACGATTGATGATATATGAGTGAAAATCTCTCAAGTGGGCAAAATTGGACGATCAAGGTTTTTTCGCACAAATCACTTTATTCGGTTTACAACCAAATAAATAATTTTTTATTTGAGCAATTTTGCACAATTCGAAGTTTTACAAGAGTTATTGTTATTAAATTTTTTTTGATGAATTCAGTAACTATTTATTATCCACTAATTCATAGCATGTATCTATATTATTTGTTTCATGATAATAGTTAATTAGACACGCTTTAACCTGATTGTTTAAATTTTTCAAATATTCTCTATTTTGTAAAAAAGATTTTAATTTTTTTTAGTTTGTATAAACAAATGGAAATATTTATTACTTCTCGATCAGATTTCTTAATCGTTTACATTGAAAATAAATCTCTATTCTATAATACATTATTCAAATGAAAAAAAAACACGGAATCTTGCACGGAGTCGCTAGTTATTACTTTTTTTCGCTCCTGCCAGTTGTGCTTTTGCTTTCATGCCGCGTGCCGCGCAGACTCGCAGGTAGCGCGGTGCAACCAGATAACGCAAAATAAGCATAGATTATTTAATACAATATTTTTTAAAGTTGTATATATAAATAAGTACATACATAACATGCATATTTATATATCGAGGGCTTATATTCAATACCCTCTATCTGCAAAAACTCAATTTTTCAGGAGAGCAAAAAAACCGGGGTTTATACTTCTAAATATATATCATCTGAAAATACTGAAAATTCGCTTCAGATAATACGCTCTTTAAAATACGTTTATGCAAGTTTTATGTACAGTATGTAACAAATAAATAAACTTTTTCATAAGTTTCATAAATTGCATTTTATTTACATAAAATTTACAAAGGACTCAAACATTTTCAACCGGCTTCAAAAAAGGGGAGGTTATCAATTCTTCGGAGTATTTTTTCTTCTTTTGTGTATGCCACCGCATAACTTTGGACCGCGTAAGCCGACTCCAATAATTGTGTTTTTTACCGTAATTAAAACTTAATCCCATTATTCGGTTTTGCTTTTAGCTTAAAAATTACTTGTTTAATAAAAAGTTTTAAAACAAAAGATGCACTCAACTTTCAAAAGTAATACAAAATTTTACAAAAGAATTTTAATATAAATAAATTAAACAATTCCATGAAATTTTTACACTTTTATGTTCATTTTCGGAGATTTCTGGTTTCTGATTTTTTTAATACTTCGAATACCGAAAATTTAACTGAACTTGTATTTTTATCATGTAGCTCATTTTGGTGGAACGAATTCGAAGTTAGCAAATTAAATCTTCGAATGCTTGTTAATCACATATCAGTGGTTAACTTTTTTAGGCTGTAAAGCCTAAGTAAAAAGCAATAGTAAGTGAGTATGCATTGCATATTTTAGGACAATGTTTTCATTCGCAGTTAAACTTTAAAGAGCTCTCAAGAAAAACGAATAATTCTTACAAAATGACACACAAGAAATGGAAAAGAAATTTTCTTCCATCAAAATTTCTTAAATCAGTTTGCAGCTCTCAAGAAAAAAATGCTCTTTTATTTATTTCTTCAAGAAAATTTGCTTCTTCTCTTCTTCTCTGCTTCTTGCTTAACGTCGAAAAGCTGCAATCACAACAATACATCCAGTGCTTTCGCTACTCGACTCTCACACTTGCCCTCAGAGAGCACTCTTCAACAAACCGACATATGCGAGCAGTGGAACCACATTTCCCGCTCATTAAGTGCCGCCGCCAAAGAAGTAGTCGGAATTCAGCGGGCTTGAAAAGCTGGCCGAAAGAAAGAATGCCCGAAAATTTTACCAGAGAGTTAGGCGACTTACGGTAGGTTTCAAGATCAGGGCGCACTCCTGTAAGAACAACAATGGCGACCTAGTAACCGATGTTCAGAACGTACTTAAAGAATGGAGGGAACACTTTTCCGCCCTACTAAATGGTAGCAGCACGGAAAGTTGTGAAGAAGAAGAACCCGAGCCCGCAGTCGATGATGACGGAATCGACGTGCCATCACCTGACTATGACGAGGTACGAATAGCAATAACGCGGCTGAAAAACAACAAAGCTGCTGGAGCTGACAGCCTGCCAGCTGAGCTATTCAAGTACGGCGGCGAGGAGTTGATAAGGTGCATGCATCAACTCTTGGTCAGAATATGGTCAGATGGATGCATGCCCGACGACTGGAATTTAAGTGTGCTCTGCCCAATCCACAAGAAAGGTGACCCCGCCATTCGCGCCAACTACCGCGGGATCAGCCTTCTAAGCATAGGTTACAAGGTCTTATCGAGCGTATTGTGTGAAAGACTGAAGCCCACCGTCAATGAACTGATTGGGCCTTATCAGTGTGGCTTTAGACCTGGCAAATCCACCATAGACCAGGTATTCACAGTACGCTAAATCTTGGAAAAGACCCGCGAGAAAAGGATCGACACTCACCACCTATTGGTCGACTTTAAAGCCGCCTTTGACAGCACTAAAAGGAGTTACCTATACGCCGCTATGTCTGAATTTGGCATCCCCTCAAAACTCATACGGCTGTGCAAAATTACGTTGAGCAATACCACCAGCTCCGTCAGAATTGGAAAAGACCTCTCCGAGCCGTTCGCCACCAAACTGGGTTTCAGACATGTGACTTCTTTAATCTCATGTTGGAGAAGATAATAAGAGCTGCAGAACTGAACCGCTCAGGAACAATTTACTACAAGAGCGTGCAATTTCTGGCTTATGCCGATGACATCGATATCATCGGTGTCAAAAACCGCGAAGTCTGTTCTGCCTTTTCCAAGTTGGATAAGGAAGCAAAGCGAATGGGTCTGATGGTAAACGAGGACAAGACGAAGTATCTCCTGTCATCAAACAAACAGTCTGCACATTCGCGCCTTGGCACCCACGTCACTGTTGGCAGTTACAATTTCGAGAAAGTAGAGAATTTTGTTTACTTGGGAACTAGCATTAACACCGATAATAATGTGAGTATGGAAATCCAACACAGAATCACTCTTGCCAACAAGCGCTACTATGGACTGAGTAGGCAATTCAGGAGTAAAGTCCTCTCTCGACGTACGAAAACCACGCTCTATAAGTCACTCATCATGCCCGTGCTGGTAGTAGTAGTATATCGATGGCTGAGTGGAAGATCGACCTATCTCGGCAGCCAGTTCGAAAACAATTTATCTCAAAAAACTTTTCAAGAAAGTACTATTTCAGAATTCGTTTCAAAGACACCCTATCTCAGCTGCCGATTCAAAACGCCCTATATCAGCATATTTTCAATACATTTTGAAGTAAGATAGGGCGTTTTTGAACAGAATTTTGAGATAGGGTGTTTTTCAATAAAATTCTGAAATAGGGCGTTCTTGAAAAGTTTTTTGAGATAGAGCGTTTTCGAACTGGCAGCCGAGATAGGTCGATCTTCCACTCAGCCGTCGATATTTATTTATTCAACTTTTAGATACATTATGAATAATATTTAGTTTCAAAACAAGTACAACTTGGTTAAATTTAAATAAATACATAACAGATGTGACAATAACAGAAATTGTTGTGTGTCACGCTGTATAATCCATAAACACATCGATACATGTTCAATAAAATTCATTAATTATAATTATTAAGTTCCTATATTGAGTGCTTTCTCGTAGATACTTATACAAAGCTAAGTAGTTGTGACCATTTAAAATGCTTATGACTTTAGCCAAATCTAAAACTTGTTCACCAAAAAAAATCAGACGTATGTTTTTATAGATGGGACATATACCAATAAAGTGATAGATACATTCAACTTCCCCCAAATTACAAACTGGGCAAATTTCCGAAGAAACGTTTTTAAAAGGTCTTGCGTTGAGGTTGAGGAGACCCGCTCTAGCGCCGAAAATCAAGCTTATTTTGGACGTGCTAATTTCATCACTAAAATATGTTTGCGAAGGTGGGCCAAGCTTTGGGTACAGGTCACGAGAAGTTGACTTTTAGGCACATTCTAAAAACATACTGAGCTCATTCTCAACAAGCTTATCTAGTAAGGTAGGGATGTAACTGCCTAGTGCCTTTGGAGAGAAGTCTGTTATAGCACCCATATTTGCCTTATGGACAATATCGTTCCAGCCTTTTACCCAATACGTAGCTTTCTGCAGCGTCTCTTCCGCCAGTATTCGAAGCAACCTTGAGTTTTCTAGGTTCAGACATCTGACTATAAAAAGCATGTGAGAGCGCAGTGTATGAAAAATTTTGGAAAGATACCCGTTTCAAGGTGCAGCATATAGTTCGGCGTGTTAGGTGGGAGAAAAATAAGTTTTTTTATGAAAAAACGTAGAAGCTTTTCCACTTGCTCATATCTTTCAAAGCCCCATATTTGGGACCCATAAAACATGATCGACCTGGAGGCTGAGTCAAAAATTTTTAGCTTCTTGGACAAGTGTATTCTTGGGTTGTTTATGAACTTTAACCACGTAGCGTTAATGGTGTTCTTAGCGTTAACAAGCTTAGAATCCAGGTGTTTGGAATATGAGAGCTTGTAGTTCAGAAGTACTCCCAAGTATTTATATTCATTTACGATATCCACCAGCTGATTACCATAAGTCCAGCTCCAATTAGATGGGATTCTTGTACCTTTCCTGAAAACTAAGATCTTCGATTTCATTAAGTTTAATCTAAGCGCCCATTGTGTACAGTACGAGTGCAATGCATCAATCATTTCTTGCAGCTGCTGCGGAGATTCCGCCAGCAAAACTATATCATCCGCATACATTAACAGTTTTATAGTTGTATTAGCCACTTTAACTCCACCAGGGAGATAGTTGTGCAGGTTGTTGAGGTACAAGGAGAACAACACCGGGCTAAGCAGGCAGCCTTGCCGCACCCCCTGGTTGACTGGAAAAGCATCTGAAAGTTTGCCATTATAACGCACTTGGCTGCTAGTGTTAGCGTATATAAGACGTAGCGTTTCGATTAGATGACTCGAGAGACCATAGGAAGCTAGTTTGTAAAAGAGCTTATTTCGAGGGATAGCATCGAAAGCACAGGAGAAGTCGATGAAAAAGACAAATGTTTTAGAGTTAGAAGCAAAGTTTAAATGTACAATACTTGTTAGATTGAACAAATTATCCACTGTAGAGTAGTTCCTACGGCTTGAAACTCGTCAAGAACCTCATTGCATTCAACCCAGGAATTTGTTATATTTAAGAGTAAGCCCGTAAAGACTTTGTATATCGTATCCAGGAGCGATAAGCCTCTGTAGTTAGAAGCAGAGGAAGGATCACCTTTCTTGAAGAGAGCAATTGTAACAGACGTGCGGAACGACGGGGGGATTTGCTTTTTAAGATATATATAGTTAAAAAGTGCTAAAAGTTCGTTTAAAAAACATTGAGGTGCAAATTTATAAAACTCGTAACTTATACCATCACTACCCGGAGATTTGTCTTTTCCGGCATTTCTAAGCACTAAGCGAAGCTCGTTCATGTCAAAAGGCGAGTCGATAAAGGGGTCGATGGTGGACGGCAAGGCCCAATGTATGTCAAAATCACACGGATGAGAATAAATCTTCTTGAAGTGAGCACAAAAATCGCACAGTTGAAGGTCAGAAGCAAAAATCGGCTTTGAAAACTTCAACGAGTTGGCTAGACGCCAGCAGTCACTAGTGTTCTTGACGCTGTTTAAAAGCTCAATTTGCTTACAGCTCCAACTCAACTTTTTCCGCGTACAAAGATTGTTATATCTTTTACGACAGGTGATATATTTATCCTTATCCTCATCTCTATTGGATCTCTTGAAGACAGTAAGGAATTTTAACATTTTTTTACGCAGGTTATGACATTGGCTGTCAAACCACGAATGTTTTGGCGTGAAGTAAGCTTTACTTGCCTGGTTAGAAGCTGATGCCTTAATTTTGTCAGTTAATATAGTAACTTTATCTTCTATCGGTATGCTTGAATAAATATATTCGCATTCACTCTTATCTGCTATGAGACGAGCGTACCTTTCAGCGTAGCTATTTTTCCATTTCAGTTTGGGTGTGGGAGATTTTAAATACCACATCGCTGCTTGATCGTGTCCGCGATCGGAAGTTCAAAATAACTGGGATATGGTCTGAATATTCTTTGGCACCAATGCGCAAATCACATATGAAGCGAAGTATATCATAGGAGAAAATACCGTAATCAATGAAAGAGCTACCGGCACCACCGCAAAATGTTATCTCACCACTCTTATCGCCTGAGGTTCTTCCATTTAATATCAGTCCTCCCATGTCATCGAAAATATTAAGCAACTGTTTGCCCTTCCTATCAAGTACAACATCTTTCGATTTACGGGTTGCATAAATATGCGGAAAAGCTGAAAGAATATTCTCATCGACCACTTGAGATACATCTAAGCGCGCGTTGAGGTCCCCAAGTATACAAAATGAGCTCGGATTGAAATTATTCATTAGGTTTTCAAACGTTTTAAAGTCTTCATTCCAATTTGTGCAGTTTATGTATTGGGGAATTAAATAAAAGATCACCTCATCTAGTTTAATCCTCAGAATTACACTATCCCATTGAAACATAAACTTAAGATCGTAAAGGTGCTCAAGGCTCTTCCTGAAACCATAGAGACAACCCCCACTCGCCCGACCAGCTTTGTGCAGCTTGGACGCATCAGTCCATTGTAGCTGAAAATCTGTAAAGTGGTGAAAAAATGTTGATCTGTCTTCAGACATAATATGTGTTTCGAAAAGGAAAAACATGTCAAAAGACTTAATGTAGCTAAAAAACTGGCCATATTTAAGTTTACTATTTAGGTTAGCTACGTTATAAGACAAGATTGCAATATTGTTTAAGTTTTCGTCATACCCTGAATCTACATGTACATTCGCAATACTACTACCTAGCCTACTTAGTTTTTTTGTTCGTTATATTTTGCAAAATTTTATCATAGTTAAGACCATTTAGATCGAGTGAGTCGCCATACCAGTCCTTCAGCATTCTTAACGCCGGTTCGCCTCCGCATTTCAGCACGTTGCCACTGTCGTAGTTCATCCACTTCCCGCATACATTTAAGGAGTCGTTGTGTACAAACACTTTCTTGCTCCGGTCAATGGAAGAGAGAGTTTTCTTAATTTGTAGGAGGACTCTTTTGCGTGTACGTTTATCTTCGCATAAATCCCTCTCTATGAATACCGAAGACCCCGCCAGTTTTTTGGAATTTCTTAGGACTTCAGATGCCACTTGTGCGCATTCAAATTCTGCAACGACGCCAACCTTGTTTTTGTCCCGAAATATTATATGCGTTTCCCGGACTTTGGCCTCCGGCGGTTCCAGCTTCTCTTGTAAAAAGGTACCAAGGTTATCTTTGTTTGCCGTCTCTAACTTCAGCCCTTTCAGCCGGTCTGCCTCTCTTTCAGCTTTTAATATTTTAATTTCTTCCTTCAGAGCTTTATTCTCCTCCTCTAACTCACACAGTTTCTGCGAAACGGAACCCAACTGTTGCTTGATATCGTTTACGTCATCTTTCGTTGCAAGGTTACTCAGATTCCCTTGGAAGTTCTGCCCGTGCTGGTATATGGCGCAGAAGCATGGACAATGACAACATCCGATGAGGCGGAGTGTTCGAGAGAAAGATTTTGCGGAAGATTTATTATATTAAGATTACGCGGTGGCGACGGCGAGTACCGCAGACGATGGAACGTTGAGCTGTATGAGCTTTACAACGATATGGACATAATGCAGCGAATTAAAATACAGCGGCTCCGCTAGCTTGACTTTGATGATCCAGCTCTGAAAGTATTCAACTCGGAACCCGCTGGTGGTAGCAGAGGAAGAGGGAGGCCCCCACTGCCATGGAAAGATCAAGTGGAGAAGGACTTGGCTTCACTTGGCGTTTCCAATCGGCGTCAGTTGAACAGAAGAAGAGAACATGACATAATTTTCAATGCAATATCTGTCAAAATATGTAAATAAAATAAAATATATATACGTTTTTCTTAAAAAAATACGTAATTACACATTTACTAGAAGTAGCATAAAAATACCTTTCATTTGATATATAATTTTTTATAGTTAGGTTTAAAGACAACTGCCAACAACGAAATAAAACAACTGTATTGATATTATATTTTATTAATTTATTTCATATAAAATGATATTTCATAAGTCGATTACGGATAGCAACACAACCACGGCTTGGTTGCCAGCTGACAACGCAACTGGAAAGAAAATTTGTATTACGAATGGCAACTATCGTTAGTTGCTGTAGGGTTATCAATAATCGAAATTTGACAGTTCAACAACCAGCAAGCGGCTGTAAACAAGCTGTGCGAGTAAAATTAAATTATTAAAATAAAGAATTTTAAAGAAAAGACAGCAATAAAGCTAAATTCATCACAATTATTTGTTTATGAGGAAGAGAAATGAATGAACGCGGTTTCAATCAGGCGCCACTCAAAGGATAATTCCAATCCTCTAGAGCTACCGCGTGTACTGTACGCAAAAGTTAATGCTTTATTTTGTTATCGTTTTGTGTTCATTTTCAAAACATATTGAGGACTTCCCAAAGAAGCTGTAGTATAATTGGTTAATAAACAGATGAACCACTTCGTTCAACTTCAATACCTCCGCTCATAAAAGCTTGCGCACCTCTTCGATTTTTCGCACAAGAAAGTGCCACAGCAACGACTTTAATTTGGAAAACTGGGTGTGTCGGTAGTTTTAAAAGAGGTACTTCAGTTGATAAAGGAGAAAATTTGCAATAAGTTTTCGCTTCTGTTTCGCCAAAAGGGCGTTCTCCACGGGAACTAAAATTTCAAGTTATTGGTTTGTTATTTTCACCATATTCTGTAAAAGCAAACTGCATTGCAAAATGTTAATATCGTTCAAATTATTAAAAAGTAAAATATATCACACACTTCTCAATTTTCGCTCCTAAATACGCTCCAAAAACATTCCCAGCAACCACTAAAATGTAGTCGCCTGTATACACACTTTGTAGCAACTGCAGTTGTCAGTTGAAAGTTGCCAGTTGCCATCTGTAATATCGTTTTCGCAACTAGCAACGCAACTGATGTTCGATTGCTATCGATAATCGACCCATTAAAATAAAATAAAAATTTTGAATAAAAATATAGCGCGATATTTTCTTCCAAATGTTCGCCTGCAGAGCTTTTTTTCTTTTAACATATAAAATCATATTTTAATATTTAGTAATATTACCGAAGATTTTTTTAATATAAATCATATATTTAATTAAAGGTGTTTTTGTGCTCTTTATTATCTTCTGCGTATCTTTTAATATAGTTTTTTAAAGAAAAGCAAATTTTTATAAAAAACAAATTGCCATAAGTTATATATACATATATGTTATATACACATATGAAATCAAAGGACTTTTAATTACCTTTCCAACCCTATCCATACTTTGAAAATTGGTTCAAAATTTTTCAAAATATAAGCTTTTGAAAATATTGAAAGTTCCACGTTTACCCTCCCTAGCACCGCTCCTATGAATTTGCACCAAAATGGAATGTATTCCATTAAAATTAGCGATCCGTTGAGTACCAATAGCAATATTTTTACAAAGATGCAGAGGGGGATTCACGACCAGCGTCCGGACTTTGCTCCGATCGGAGTAGATTTACTCCGATTTCTTTTTTAAATTTAAAATCTACTCCCTACTCCGCTTAACTTAAATATGCTCCGACTTTTTTTTTTTTTTCTTTTAATTTATTGTATGTCCTTTTTTAAAGACAAGTACAAAACTTAAAGCTATGACAACCGAGGTCTTAAGCTTACTGACATCAGTAACTTATGCTAATTATTTTAACTTTATATATCATTATATATATTACAATACTTTAGATAGTATAATATTTTATTTATGTTTACAATTGTTAGATCAGTTAGTAGGGTTGAAGGCTTAGTATTATTAAGAGAACTCCTGTGTCTTCTGAAATGAATGCAGTAGTCTAAAATATGCTCTACTGTTGAGTTGGATGCGTTACAGTATTTACAGTTGCTACTTTCTTTACTAATTATATGTTCGTGGGACATCCTCGTGTGACCCAGTCTGAGTCTTGTAATCTTTACAAAGTCTTTTCTGGTTATGCCTTCATTAGGAGACAATTTAAATCGATTGTATATATTATTCATGTTAGGGTTTATTGTAATTTTTGTATAGCTTGTACCAGTTAGTTGTTCTATCGTATAACTCTTGGTGTCGTCTGTTGAATATATCTTTTATGTGTCTTAGTATATCGGGATATAGTATGTTAGGCGTAGTTATAAGTGGTAGATTATGTGCGGATTTTGCTACTGTGTCGGCTATCTCGTTGCCTGTTATTTTTGTGTGGCCAGGTACCCAGATAAGTTTAATTTTGTTATTATTTTTTATAAGTAAGTTTCTTATGGAGTTGGTGTAGAAGTTGTCATTAGTTAAATTAGATATTGATTTTAACGACGAAAGCGAGTCCGTACATATGGCAAATTTTCCGTGGGTGTGACTGGCAAATATAATGGCCTCATGAATGGCTATTGTTTCCGCCGCGTAGTTCGAGCTATATTTAGGCAGGTGGGTGGTCAGAATTGTTTTTTGGTCTAGTATGATACTATAGCTTACCATGTCACCCTGTTTACTTCCATCTGTATAAATAAATCTGAAGGAAGGTATTTGTTGTTTCAGGTTAAGAATTCCTGTGTATGAATATCAGTAGCCCATCGGTGTAAGGAGTAGTTAATTGAAGTAGGTTGAAGTTGCCAAGGAGGAAATATGAAGTGCTTGCTAATCTCATAGTTGATTGGAATGCCTAATGCGTTTGCTGTTGTTATTATTTTGTTAAGAGTAGATGGAATTCTAGGGGCTCTTTTTTATTTTTTTTAGTTTTACTGCCAAATTAGGTAGTAAGGTGTTGTCGTTAATTAAAATGGATTTCCAGAGTTTATGTATAGCTATCTCAAGAATGATAGAATACAAGATTGCGCCCATCAGAGAGGATTTTTGAGAATAACTTTTGTGTGACGTCACACTGGTGCAATTGCGAGAGAGAAATGCCAAAACGTCAGCAAGAATGGAAGAAGAAAAAATGTTGCAAGGAAAACGTAAACAAGTTGCACAAGCGTGACGTCATACAAACAACGATTCTGTCAAATTCACTGAGAGAGGAATAGCGGTACCGTAATGGGCGCAACCTCTACTTCTCTCAATCGTGCTTTTAGCCATCTCACGGCTTAGTTCTATTGGCAGTATTTTAGCTTCGCATCTAATATTAGTTACGGGTGTAGTCCTGTATGCTCCAAGAGCTATTCTAATGGCTGAGTTTATGGTAGAGTTTAGTCTGTTTAAAATAGATTTCGGGGAGAAACCAAACAAGTATATTCCATAGTTAACTTTTGAAATTATTAGAGAATTTACTGCCCGAACTAAAGAAATTGGATTGCAGTTATATTTCGTACTTGAGAGACATTTAATGATGTTGAGCTTTTTGTTTAATGAGGCTATGAGTTGATTTATATGGTATTCCCATCTGTATCTTTTATTAAAATATATGCCTAGGATTCTTAAGTTGTCAACATTGCTTAGATTTAATTGGTTACAGGTGATGTTGGTTGTGCAATTTTTCATCCGACAGATGTGAATATGTTTGCATTTGCTTAGCGAAAGGACTGCTCCAGAGTATTGACACCAGTTTGAAATGTCGTTATATATGTGATTTAGGTTATAGTTAGTATTTTTGTTTTATTAATTTTCTTTATCAATATGAAGTCATCTGCGTATGCTAAGAAATGGATTTCCTTATGGAGAGAAATAATTTTGCACACTTTATTGTAGGCTATAAGGAATAAAATCACAGATAAAGGGGAACCCTGAGGTATTCCATTCTGTAGGGGGTACATTTTGTACATATTTATGCCTATTCTAACTCGAATCTGCCGATTGGTCATGAAGTTCTTAACATAATTGAAAACTTTAGGTCCTATTTTCCATTCAATAAGTTGGTCTAAAATTGTATGGATACCAATTTTTTCGAAAGCTGTCGCGAAATCGAGGGAAACAATGGATAGATGCTTTTTGGGAGATAGGGACTGAGTAATCTGATGGTCTAGATCGACTAGATAATCAGACACTGATTTCCCTTTTCGGAAGCCCATTTGATGGCTATGCAGTAGCTTATCGCAGGAAACAAACCACCATAGCCGATTGGCTATAATTTGGTCCAAAACTTTAGAGCAGCAGGTGTTTAGTGAGATGGGGCAATATGAAGAAATTGCTGTTTTGTCTTGGTTAGGTTTGTAAATTGGGATGACTAGACTGTTCTTATACGTTTGAGGGATAAAGTTGTCAAAAATGTTATTATAAAGGGAAAGGAGACGGGTTTTTACAGTACATGGAGCATTCTTAAGCATTGGATAAGATATCCTGTCAAAAACTGGGGTCTTGCCTTTTAATTTGTTAAGGGCTAGGGTTAATTCAAAATTACTAATATTTTCTTCAATGAACAAGGTGGATTTGCTGGGTTCAAATGAAGGGAGGGCAGAGAGAGATCGATGTTTTTGGTTCCTGAAGTCTAGAGGAAATTTTATGTTGTTTGATTCCGCCGACCAGTATTCTGCAAAAGTATTGGCAATCATTGGTTTATCTGTGATTGTAGTAGAGTTAGAGGGTTGGGGAGAGAGGCAGTGAATAGTATTGTATAATTTTAAGCCACAAAATCTGCGAATTGTTGCCCAAACTTGTCCGGAGGGACTAGTAGGGTTTATTTTTGACGTGTAGTCGGCCATTGCTTCGGATCCCAACAGCGATTTCTTTCTTTTTTCAGTTCCTCAAGATTTCTGTTCCACCAGGGGACAGATTTTCTAATTTTAAAGCTGGTTTGAGGGATCGTTTCGTTTGCGCTTTGTATAAAAATTCTTTTTAAATTTGCGGTTTCCTTGTTTATATTATGACTAATTGGGATTTTGTCGTTGATTATAATAGATTTAAATCGAAATTTATCCCAGTCGGCTATATTTAAATTAAATTTGGGAGGACAATTGAGGGATAGATTTTGTTGGTTGGGAAAAATAGAAATTAAAATGGGGAATTGATCACTTCCAAATAGATTGGACTCGATTTCCCATTTTGATTGTAAGGCTATTATGGGCGTTGCGATAGTTAGGTCTATATTTGTTAGTGTATGATATGTTGTGTAGTGTGTAGGGGAACCATTATTAAGAAGCACTAATCCCGACTGGTTTATAAATTTTGAAATTTTGTTGCCTCTAGCGTTGTTCGTAGCAGAACCCCAACTGGTGTGCCAACTGTTGTAGTCGCCACAAATTAGCCATGGTAGATTTACTGTGTCGTACAGTGAGTGTAGTTCCGAGACTTGAAACGGTTTATTTGGTGGAATGTAGGTGGAACTAATAACAAGCTTTTGTTTGGATTGAACTATATGATTTACGATATAGAAATTGGTATTTGGTGTGCTGCATAACTGGTGTTGTACAGAGTTATGTTTTAGTATTGCGGAACCACCAAATGAGTTCCTGGTATTGGGAGAATTATATAGAGAGTAGTTACTAGGAGCAGGAATCGGTTTTGCACTCATAAAGTGAGTTTCTTGTAAAGTAACAACTTGTGGGTGGTGCTTTTTTAGCAGACAGAGGAGTTCGTTGTAGTTAGAGTGGTAACCTCTAATATTATACTGTAAAACTGTTAGTGCTGTAGTTATTGACATAGTTGTTAAAGTAGATAGCTAAAGAGTTTTAGTTTGCTTACGATATATACCTTAATAATAAAACGTGTGCTTATTCTTCCATAGCTAAGCTGCTTGAATCGCCGGTATCGGTATCATGATTCTTTGTCGCTGAAGCTATAAGCTTACTTCCATTTTTTGATTTGGCTTTTAACTGAGCTTTTATGCGCTTGGAGAGATGTATTGGATATACTTTCGTCGTTTTCTTTTGGTTGTTGATGTGCTGAGTGCTTTCTGGAGCGGTTTCTTTGGCTGATTGTTTTTGGATACTTTGTGAATTTGTTGCTTGGGGATGGGTTTGGATGTAGTAGAAGCTGAGATTGTGGTGGTATTGTTGGAGATTGATGGCGTTGTTAGTGGAATGGATTCTATTGAGTCATATGACTTAAGCTGACGTGCGGTGTCAGCATATGATTTTGCTTGGTGTCTCTCTTGATATATTGAGTGGGCTTTTTTTGAG
Organism: Rhagoletis pomonella; assembly: GCF_013731165.1. Lineage (NCBI taxonomy): Eukaryota > Metazoa > Arthropoda > Insecta > Diptera > Tephritidae > Rhagoletis > Rhagoletis pomonella. The sequence goes on from NW_023458688.1 coordinate 101,482, forward strand.
TCGACTTTCTGCAGAGTTTTGATCGCTTGAATTTCCTTTTGCATGACAAATTTTTGTTAAAAGTTGAGTGGGCTGTATCTGTATAGTTGAATTCCTAGCAGTTGTTGCAATTTGGTTCGTTTGAGCATGTTTAATTTAGAATTACGTTTATGTGACTGATATTTCCACAGTTTGCACAGAGTTGGTTACCTTTACAAAATTTTGTAAGGTGACCAAAGCGCAGACATTTTTTGCATCTTAATGGCAAGGGGATGTAGGGTCGAACATTTGTTATTTCGTAACCGATAGAGATGTAATCCGGTAGGGTGAGAGGAGAGAATGTTAAAATGATGAGTCCAGTCCCGACTAGATTCTCATTTAGCTTTTTGAGTATTTTTTTTTACTTCAGTGATGTTTTGTGTTTTGAGTTCATTTAATATTTCTTCTTCCGTGATTCCTCTACTTAGGTCGTTGTTGTAGATGACACCTTTGGTATAGTTCAGTGTTTTATGTTCGGACACTTCAACTTGGATTTGAGGTGTAAGGGTGCTTAGTTTTAAGAGTTTGTCGGCTTGTTTGGTGTTTTTTGTGTTTATCAAGATATTACCATTTCTTATTTTTTTGCAAATATCAACTTCCCCGCTAACACAGTTGATGACTTTTTTAATTAGGAAGGGAGAGACCCAATTGAGAGTTACTTGACTATTAACTCTTTGGATTAACAAGTACTTTGGGCCCGGAGATTTATTTTTAAGTTCTTTCGTATTATTGGTTTGGAAAAGCAGCGGACAAGATGGTTTTTGTTTGGCAATATCAGGCGGTTCTTCCATTTTTGCTGCTTGGATTACACTACACTATTCCACTGTGCCCAAATAAGAGTGATTGAAAAAAGAGTTGGCTGTAACACATCCGAATTGGTCAGACGTCACGAGTGAACTGTCCGATTTTTTTACTTTTTTCCATTCATATTAAGAATTTTTTAAAAATAATATGGTAACTTTTTGAATTTTTGCTCAATAGCTTCTATGGCAACCACCAAGGTTTTGTATATCAAGGTGTAACAGAAGTTGTCTCTTTTACTCCTTAACATTCCTTACGGAATAATTTTTTATTTCCCAAATCAAGAGATTGATTAAGGATCAGAAAAATGTTTTGGAAAGGTGTATGTTTAACAACTTGGCAGAGTATATGTTGACGTTACGTGTTTTACTGCACAGTATGCTGCTGCCGAAAGAAAATTTTCAGAGATGAAACTCTTTAAAAATAAATACAGGAATAGGCTTAATGACGAAACAGTTGAAAGTTCAGAAATTTATACGCCGTCTAATTATTATTTAAAAAAAATATTATAAATTTATAATATATATATATATATATATATATTATATTTTATATTATTTATATTTAGAGATCAAGCTGATTTACAAGAACTCCGTTTCAATACTATACTATTTAATAAAAAAATGTTAATCTGCTCCGAAAATTTCGTTTTGGCTCCGATTTTTCGAATCATTTACTCCTGAATCGAGTTTCAGTAGCCCGAACGCTGTTCACGACTCTATTAATGTAATTTTGGGAACAAGTAAAGAATAGGGCCCGTTGAACTAAAAAAAGGAAAATCTTTGGTAATATCACTAAATATTAAAATGCGATTTCATTTGTTAAAAGAAAAAAAGCTCTGTTGGCGAACATTTGGAAGAAAATAGCGCGCTATTTTTTATTAAAATTTTTCATTTCATATTAATATATCAATACAGTTGTTTTATTTCGCTGTTGGCCGATGCCCTTAAACCTAACTATAAAAAATTATATACCAAATGAAAAGTATTTTTATGCTCTTTTTTTGTAAATGTGGTAAACTTGCTCAATGTGGTAAACTTGCTTGTGTGCGGACGTGTTTTCGTAGTGTAGGGGTGTGCGCTTTTGATTATACGTTTTTAACGCTAGCAATATGTATTGTCCATCTTGCAAAGACAAAGTTGATCGTTCAGAGCCGGCCAAAATCGCGTGTGCAGATTGTGGAAGTTACTTTCATGCTTCCTGCGCCAGAATCACTGCTGCAGATATGGAGTACATGAAGGCAAACAATGTAAAACATCGATGTGATGAGTGTAGTATTGAGCGACGCAGGTCTCTACATCAGCAGCCAATACCTTGTTCTGCAACTGTTGTGGAGTCAGATGATTCTGCTCCATCTGGTTCGGGAGCTGTCGCTCAGGCCACCGCCAAAAATTTAACACCGGCGGTACAAAAACAAAGACAGACCACCAGCAGTAGCCAAAAACAACCAACACAAAAAATCACTAACAACAGCAACATAAACAAAAATGCAAATGACAACAACAATAACTTCAATGCAAATAAAACGGCACAAGTCCAACGCCCCCAGCATGGTAATGTGTCTGATGTGAACGGTGAAAACTCTCAAGAGATAACTTTAAAACTATTGTATGATGAGATTTTGAGTCTAAAAAAACTCAACGCCGATTTCCTCAGCACCGTAAATCAGCTACAAGAAGAGAATTGCAAATTGAGCGAAAGAGTCAGCAAGCTAGACAATGTGCTAAACTGGAGGGAACAGCAGTTACTAACCAGCGCTGTCGATATTGTTGGAGTGCCGGAGCTAACTAGCGATAATGCAAGTGAACGCACGAAACAGGTTTTAAATACTGCTTTTGGCATTTCGCTCTCTCTGGAAGATATTAGTAGCTGCTACGTTAAACCACTCAAACAAAGAAAGGGCTCATCTCCAGTAAAAAATGTGCTTCGCGTTCACTTTGCCTCAGCTGAGCTAAAGAGGAAAATAATGTCTCACAAAGGAAAGGCAAAAGCAAAATTAACGACTGGGATTTTTGGTGATGCTACGAAGACAAATATATTCATTAACGATAGCCTAACTTCTTATAATAGAGCTTTGCTTTCAGCAGCGAAGAAAACTAAAAAAGATAAAAATTATAAGTATCTATGGGTGAAGAATGGTGGAATACTAATGAGAAAGGCTGATAATGGCGTGGTTGTTAATTTAAAAACTTTTGACGATTTGTCAAAAGTTACTTAACTTAACTTTTATATTTGTTAGTTTATTTTGAATTTTCACAACTATTTAGATAATAACAACCACGCTATAATAAGTCCTGTCAACGATATAAATTTATTGTATGATTTAAATGACTCGTTTGTTGTCATTCACCAAAACATACGTAGTCTTCGGCAAAATTTCGATTTATTGACTGATTTTTAAATACCGCTGAAACTCGCGAGAATACAATTTTCGGATAATTTTTCTTCTTGCATCTGAAAGCATAAGTATGTGGCATTATTTAATATATACAAAAATATATTGTAACTCCTGTGGTTTAGGAGTTAAGAATGTTTCAACAGCGGACTGTTGCATTAAAATTTTTGGAAGTACTTTTTAAAGTTGCTTTATATTATTGGAAAAGTCTGCTCTCCTAATATAATGTTTTCAAAAGTTGGGACACAGTTTCCTAGCTTCAGGATGGCATTTAAGAACTACGTATTAATTGAACTGATAAAATTAATTTTGAGGTCAATATTTGTAAAAAAAATAGTCGGACTGGTACGTTACAGAAAAAGACTGTTACGTTACCTGTGCGATATACGTGTAGCGATAGGATTATAATTAGGTATTTAAATCGCTTTTAGTGTGTTTTATGCAATAAGTAGCATAAATTCAGGAGTCTTGCGATGTGACAAGTAATTCAAAGAAATTAAGAACATGGTAATTATGAATACAGATTGCAAAGTTTCTGATGCTGTGCAGCCGTTGGTCGTTTCCGAAGTAATTTTCTGCGTAGAACTCGAACTCGATCTTAGAATTGCGCCAAGTTGTTGAGTTTTTCGCGTTTAATTTCACGAAAAACGGCTTTAATGGCTTATTTTGTTTGCTCTATGCTATTCAGTATCATTCTTACCCTTCAAATGTTAGATTCGAGGACTCGGCATTTTGTAGAATAATAGTAGTACTAGAAAAATAGCCGAAATAATTCCAATAGATTTTTTATTATTTAATCGGAAAATCTTCTTTCCGCTTCTTATTTCGCTTCTCTTGACTTCGTTCCTTTTTGAAATAATATAATTCTCGCGTTTTTTATTTTTCTACGTAATTCTTATCTGCTCAGTTTATATGAGTTAGAAAAAATAACAGTTTTAACTATGGGACAATAACACGTTGAATAGCTTCCAATGTTGCTTGTAAAATGAGCCCTATCTTTAACTAAATAGGAAAAAAGGTTACCTAAAAATTAAATTAGTTCAAAAGACTGTTACGTTACAAATAGCTTTCCACCGAAAACATATTGGTAATGAAGAGTATGTGGAACTATTTTATTTTACTGTGAAATAAGCCCGAAATTGCTCGAAGAAAACTATATTTTTCCTTTTTTTAGTTTGGTGGATTCCGCGCCAAAAACCTTTTTAATATTTTGGACTCTTACATTACATTAAAAAATACTGCCGACTTGATTTTCATATAGAAAACTAATCGCTGATTTTTTTGTCGAATACTTTTTTTATTAACTTCAAAATAATACAAGGCAAGCGAAGAGAGGCAAGTATAATGCAAAAAAGTGGTGGACCTTAAATATAAACTACCCTTTAGTTTCATGTTATGCTTTTTTAATTCTCGTTTATTTAAAGGTGTCTCAAGAATAAGTGAATTTTCATGTTTTAGAGAAGGAGATTCGCGTTAATATTGATGTTGTTCGATACCTTAGAATATGTATGACCCAGATATAATCCAAAATCTGCGAAACCTGAAAAAAAAAATTTCCCCTTGGTTTCGTTTTCGGCGATTTGGGCCATATGTAGATAAGTACGTATTTTTTTAATAAAAACATACGTATGTTATTTACATATTTTGACACATATTGTATTGAGAATTATGTAAACTGGGAAGAACTTTAGTGTGGACGTAATTTCGACTACAAATATACCCCATTAAAACCACTTAAATGAATTTTTCTGTAAAAAAATCTATTTACCTAAAGAAACCAAAAATCAGCTGTTTTTGTTCAGACACCGTGAATTACCCTTTTGCGTTGATGCATAAGGTTGGTAGTACTGATAAATTTTGGTTGAATGCGAAGCATAATCAGCCTTAAGCTCTGTAAAGTTGTGTTACGTTTAAGAAGTTGTGCGAAGTTATGCGAAGTATGCATAACCAGACCTTTATCGTCTTCCTTTACGTTTGATCAAACGGTTGGATACTCATACATGGCGTGTGAGTAAAGGTTAAATTAGTGGTGACATACTATAACGCCATAGCCATAACCATTGCCATAACCGTAACATCATTAACTATCCTCGAATATAGGTACCATAACCATAAACAACTGATTTTTTATAGTCAACAATGTCGGTGTTGCCAGACGCGGAACAAGATGCGGAAAATGTGTAATATCGTAGGATACTTGCGCAGAAATTCTTTCACTATCACTAAATTAACACTAAATTCGTAAACCTCAACAGCAGATCATAATAAGGTCTTAATAATATAAATTTGTTTGCATTAATAATGAAATTTTGTTAGAAAGGTTATTTTATGAAAAAATACGAAATTTCTTTTCCTTTTTTTAGTATTTTTGGATTCAAAATATAATAAAGCATATAAATTATGCACATCAGCAGAACGACAAATTAATTGTCTTTATTTTGGCATCATTAGTTGTTGAATCGGCTGTGTAGTTCATAAGATATTAACATTTCAATAAATAAATTAAATTAGTAAAAAAATTTTAATTAAACCTTTCATATCTTTTTTATATTTTTGCGCCAAATAATTTTGGTACAGTTAAAATCCGCGCGAGAAGTTCTATCGAGCCACATTTTTGGTTTTTGCATAGCTAAATGGTTCATATTCTACACTTATGCCAAAACGTTGGCTGTGAACAATATTTTTTTTTTTAACGTCTGGCAACACGTACTGCAGATATCAGCTGATATGGTTATGGCGAAAAACCAAAATTCAATTGATCTCTATGGCTATGGTTATGGCTATGGCATTATGGTAAAGGTCTGATTATGCATACTTCGCACAACTTCTTAAACATAACACAACTTTACAAAACTTAAGGCTGAATATGCTTCGCATGCCACCAAATTTATCAGTACTACCAACCTTATGCATCGACGCAATAGGGTTATTCACGGTGTCTGAACAAAAAAAGCTGATTTTTGGTTTCTTCAGGTAAATGGCTTTGTTTACAGAAAAACTAATTTAAGTGGTTTTAATGGGGTATATTTGTAGTCGAAATTAAGTCGGCAATAAAGTTCTTTGCAGTTTGACATAATTTTCAATACAATAGCTGTCAAAATATGTAAATAAAATACGTATATATGTTTTTCTTAAAAAATACGTAATTACACATTTACTAGAAAGAGCATAAAAATACCTTTCATTTGATATATAATTTTTTATAGTTAGGTTTAAGGACAACTGCCAACAGCGCAATAAAACAACTGTACTGATATTATATTTATACCTTTCATGAGCATGAAATGGTATTATAACTTTGGTCCGATGTTTGTAAGTACCAGAATAAGAAGAGATAGACCCATTAAAATGTATACTTAAAGGATCAGAACGTCGAGCTGAGTCGATTTAGCCATGTCCGTCTGTCCGTCTGTCTGTTTGTCTGTCTGTCTGTCTGTCCGTCTGTTTGTATGCAATCTAGTCTCTCAGTTTTCGAGATATCCGGATGAAATTTGGTAGGTGGGTGTATTATTATATTGTATTAATCATTTGTCGGAACCGGAAGAATCGACCCACTATAACATATAGCTCCCATACAACTGATTGTTCAGATATGAGTATTTTCACTGTACCTATTTATATCCTCCATACAACTGATTGTTCCGATATGGGGTTTTACTGTAAAACTCCTTTCTTTGGACTGCTAAAACATATAAATTTCGTAAGCTATTCTATAAATAATAATATAAAGTCTACTGAGAAATTCGTTAAAATCTATGCTGTATAAGCTTTATCTCTGAAACCTCTGATTGTTCAGATACCAGTTGTTACGATATATCTCCTTTATGTAGGAGTCTAAACCCATTAAATTGTGTTACCGGTTCACATACCGATCACACAGCAGTGAAAATAACTTAGACTGGTGCTATATAAGGTATATCTTCCAAACCTCTGATTGTTTAGATATGGGTTTTCATAAATATATGTATCTCCTATATCTATGTATTCTGTAAATATATAAATTTTTTCAAATACAGTAATCTGTTAAAGTAAAATTTTCAGATGTTCATGAAAGGTATGAAGCCTTGGCATAGCCGAAGAAAGCGCTGCTCTTACTTGTTTATTAATTTATTTCATATAAAATAATATTTTAGTATAAAATAAAAATTTTTAATAAAAAATTAGCGCGATATTTTCTTCCAAATGTTCGCCTGCAGAGCTTTTTACCTTCCTTTTATTAGCTCGGGATGTAACTACCCTGCAGTGAAATCCCAAACTAGTCAGCAAAAATACTAGTTCACAACTAGAATTTCCTGACAGAAACCGAACTAGTTCGAAAATGACCAGACTTTTACCAAGTACAAAACGATTTATTCATGCCCTGTTTTATTTGACTTCGACAGTTTAGTACAATAAAGTAACCAAAATATTATAACTTTTATTTGGGTATATTGTAAACCATTACTAGACCAGTTAAATAATAGTGGTATTCCTTAAACTCGTAAAAGCCTTGTAAACCTCGTAAAGAACTGTCAAAATTTGTAAGGAGCTCTATTTACGAGCTCCTCGTAAAATTACGAGGCAAATTTGATTCGCAAATGACCTCGTAAACTTCAGTATTGCCGAGGAGCGGAAAATTATATACTAAAATGCATTTTATAATATTGAAAAAAAAGGAAAATAATAATATGTGAATAAAAAGAATGAATTTCATACACTAACAGTACTAACATGAGTTTTCTGCTAATTTTCGGCATTTTTAATTTTATTTTAGCCAATAGTGATAGAGACAAGACGGCGGAATGTTATGGAAAATACAACGAAACAAAAATTGCTTCACAAAACCCTGGTTTATCTGTCAAACAGTCAGTTTACGCACCTTTTCACAAAGGGGGCATTTCCGTAAAAGCCTCGGAAACTTACGAGTTTTACTTAAGAAAATTTTAATTAATTTATTAATTTTAATTACGTCATTATTTTGTTATTTTTGATCATTTTAAATTATTTTTGACTTTATTTAATTTTTGATTTTATATTATTAATGAATTCATTTTATTTTTTCACTCCCAAAGTAGTGGGTTTGGTCCATAATTGGACTAGTATTTTTCTTCATATTTTCAACTAGTATGAGACTGGTATATTTCTGACCGAAATCTGACAATTGCCATCCCGTAGATCCCCATGTAAAAAACACCGGTTGATTGCATGGAAAAAAGATAGTTGGCTGACTAGTTGGGCATGCGGTTCATACTAGTTGTGAGGTAGTTTACAACTAGTTCATTTGACTACAGGGTATGTAATATTGATGCGCCTAAAATATGCAGCGATTTCTATTCTCAAGCTACATACCTGATGACAGTACGAATGGCAATTATAATAGCGAGGTTTTAGTTTTTAAACTATAATTTTTGTTCTTTTAACATCTAAGATCATATTTTATTATTTAGTGATATTACCGAATATGTTTTTGTTATAAATCATATATTTAATTAAAGGTGTTTTTTCGCTCTTTATTATCTTCTGCTTATCTTTCAATATAGTTTTTTAAAGAAAAGCAAATTTCTATAAAAAAAATTGCCATAGTTTATATATACATAGATGTTATATACACATACGAAATCAAAGGACGTTTAATTGCCTTTCCAACCGTATCCATATTTTGATAATTGGTTCACAATTTTTCAAAATATAAGCTTTTGAAAATATTGAAAGTTCCACGTTTACCCTCCCTAGCACCGCTCCTATGAATTTGCACCAAAAGGGAATGTATTCCATTAAAATTAGAGAAAAGCGGTGGGGCATGCTCACTTTTTCTTTTTTTAGCTCAACGGGCCTATCCTTTACTTGTTCCTAAAATTACATAGATGGTGTCGTGAATCCCCCTAACATGCTTTCTATGCATCTCTGTAAAAAATAATGCTATTTGTACCACTGCAATTGAAATGTCACTTAAAAAAACGTGAGGCAAAATCTAAACGCAACAGATCGCTAATTTTTTACAAGTTCTGCTAATTTCTGTGTAATGGAATACATATAAAATGCATTCAAAAGATTTTCACCTGACAGTTTGAAATTTATGCGAAGTATGTATAATCAGACCATAAGGCACCACTAATCAAATACAGTGTTTTCCATAAGGTTGGTTGGAACAGCTGTTTTATATGGTTATGGTTATGTCACCACTAATTTAAGCGTAACATTATTTCCTGCTTATATTTCATAAAAAAATCATTGAATTTACCAATCGATTACGCGAAAGTGATAAACCGCGACGCAATACCTTCCACTACAATTATGTATGAATTTATTCCTCTAAACCAGAGGTTCCCAAACTTGCTGTTCTCGTAGACCTCTTTCAAAACTTTACTGGTCTCGGTGTACCCCCTGCTGCCCTTTCTAACATATTCAAAAAACTCATCAGCAAATTTGAAGATTAGATCTAAAGATGAAAATTTGCATCGTGGGTGAATTCCAAAACTAAATTCGGAGTGGCAAAAATAAAAGAATACAATATTTTCTTGCGTTCTATTTATTAAAATAATGTGACTACACACTTGCAAGTTAAAAAAAAAAAGATCGTAAAGCTATCAGAGTACTATCTCGCCCTGAGGAGTTAAATTTTTTAAGAGCACTCCATAAACTCCTCCCATGTTCGGCTCGCTCCTGAATTTGCATGTGACGCATTTGTAAAATAGTTTATTTGTGTTGATGGCATCATTTTTATTTTTATCGCTCCGAGTTTTAAAGTGATGCGAAAAATATTCATCATTATTGTAACGGATGTGGATAAAGGAAATAAAACTGTGATACTATACAAAGCGGACTACACGGACAAGATGAAAAGGCTACTGGAGGACAAAAGCATCTACAAAACAATAAAAAGCGATCCAACAATCGCTCTGCAGAGGAAGAACAGCGACATAGTGGACGATCAATACAAAACAAAAATATTTAATACAGAATGAAACAACAACTGACTTGCGCCACAGCGACAGCACCTAGACTTTACGGGTTGCAAAGCTGCACAACAGGACTTGCCTTTACGGCCAATTTCCTCGTCTGTTAATGTCCCCTGTTATGGTCTGTCCAAATTTGTAGGTAAAACACTCAACAAGTTCACCTCGGAAAAATACAATATTAAAAATGCGTTTCAACTTAATGAAAGATTAGAGAACATAAAAATAAGCCAGGAAGAATTTTTGGTATCATTTGATGTGATCTCTCTATTCGCAAATATTCCAACACACTTAGCGGTCAAAATTATCATGAACAAGTAGGGTAGAATTCAGCAGAGCACAGGGATCCCCAGAAACGAATTCGAAAATATTTTAAACTTTTGTCTGAAAGATAACTATTTCGAATGCAATGGAAACTTCCACGCCGAACATTCGGGATGCCAATGCGCAACCCCCTTTCACCTACAATAGCTGATATTGTAATGTACGACTTATTAGACAACACCTTTATGAGCCTCAATGAAAATTTCAACATTGACATTAAGTTCATTTTCAAGTACGTAGACGATATATTTTCTATTACAAAATGAAATGACGCGGATATTATTCTTAAAACACTCGACGAATATCGTACTAAATTACAATTCACTATGGAATCAGAGAACAATTTCCGTATACCAATTTTAGATATCACGATCCACCTAAAAAGTAACGCCATTCTACTTGACCTTTAAAGTAAAAAATTAACACAGCTAAAAATCTAATCTACAAAATACTAACGATAAGTCACCAACAATTTAGAGACACGAACATAAAGAAAATAAACAAAATTTTGGTAAGCAACAACTACCCACACCCCTTAATACAAAGCCTTATAAAACATAAAACGTCAGAAATAAACAACGAATTCAACCACCGAACACGAAACCAACCAACGACACTAAGCGATATCATAGTGTCACATACCTCCTTCGTTTTTACCAACAATTTGACCACGACATAAACACCAACAACCTTAACGTAACGCTGGCATACCGATCAAACTGCACACTCTCTTCGATCTTTGCCCAAACAAAAACGGCACTACCGCCCCAGGGAGCAAAAACGAAAAATGGAACAAAGTTTATATAGGAACGACTAAGAGAACATTGGGTGTTCGCCTGTCAGAGCACGAAGCAGATATTAAAACAAGTAATTTTTAGCAAAAAAAACCCCGACTTCAACTCCCATATAAAAATATATATATATATATATATCTCATGATCCACTGATCGGATCTCAACCAGATTAGTATGGGACCACCTCTGAGACACTACCTTTCCGATGCAAAAAGAATTATCGGTTGACGTGGTCCAAAGTTATGCGTTAACATACATAAAAAAAAAAAAAAGAATATTCCGACGAACTGATAACCTCCTCCTTTTTTGGAAGTCGGTTAAAAATAAGCAAAGCACAGCTTTAGCGCAACACATACTAAATAGTGGTCACACAGCTGATTTAGCCAACGTCAAAATATTAGACAAGGAACGGAGGGAAAAGGCGAGATACACTATAGAAAGCCTACGAATATTACAGAAAAGAGAAAAAACAATTAACAAGAAGGAGGACACGGATGATATCGCGGCTGCTTATATGCTAAGCTTGTAATAAACATTTAGAATGACGTGGTACACATAGCGATGGTATTAATATATTTTTTAATGAGTTACAGTTTTGATGCCAATTTTTCAGTGCTTCTCATTGTTTTTTTTTTGTGTTCTTTAAATTTTTCAAATGTTTCCAAGTGTTCAGTGTTAATTAAATCTTAACTATAAGTAAAAGCCACAAGAAAAATCAAAAATCTGTGATTGTATACAAACACATTTGTTTTTTTTCAAATATTTAATTTAATTTAATTTTAAATATATTAATATTTTTCGATAACATTGTTCTTTGTTCCTTGTTGATATTTACATATGTAAATAAAGACTCGGCCCTGAAGATGCTAAGGTGATGGGCAAAACGTAAAGAAAAAAGCGGTTTTCTTGCACACGAAAATAATCGATCGACTAGCCTACAACAACAACAATAATATTCATCATTCACATTTTTAAAATACAACACTTAAACAACAAAACCACGAAGCTTTTGACGCCAAACTTTAAATTCAGAAACCGACAAAAGAGAAAACACCGAATCTAGAAATATCGATGATAAACAAGTAAGCTAGAAGCACAAAAAGTGTTCCAGCGTCTCATCTTCTTCAATGCAGCATGGGCAAATGGAGTTGTCATTTGCCACGTGAAGTGACCAGTCAGCAGTTCAACAAGTTGTCTGCAGTCTCGTCTTCTCAGTGAGAGCAAAAAACTAGATAGACCTTCTGATATTGAAGGCAACATGAGTTTTTCTTACCTGCATCCCCTCGATGGCTCTCAGTCATTGCTGAACGAAGTTTTCACCAGTTCTGATGTTGGCTTCGATGGTCGAAGTGGGGAGTGCTATAGCTGGTTGCGGATCTAGGAATGCCTGGTCTAAGCCAACTGTAGCCAAATGGTCAGATGTCTCATTGCCAGCCACTCCCGAGTGACCGAGTTGCTTATGTTTGCCAACATAATTTAGTCCAAGGCGTATTTAACAAGGTGGTGTTGGCCGTATATAAGTAAAAAATTACACTAACAGATTATACGCTGATGTCCATACTGTCATTGGTATGAGTTACAACAAACACATCATTTTGACGTAATGGCCTCCATGGCGAAAAACTCAGCTGTCGCCCCAACACCACCTTGTTTAATACACCTTGATTTAGTCGAAACTTGCATTGTCGAACTCGTTTGGAAATACTTAGATAGAGGGGTGGCCAATGCCTTAAGTGCAGCTTGGCTGTAACTGCAGAAACGTAAACTTCTTCCCCTCCAATTTTTTCCACCACGTAGTCTATGGCTTTGAGGATTGCAAATACTTCAGTGGAAAAACCGAAGCATATTCCTTAAGAGAAAAGTGAACTTTATCCCCATTTACTTCGAAAAAGATCCCAGATCCCGGCCCAGAGTCAGTGTGTGAGTTCGGGCTCAGTGCTGGAATTAAACCAGCATTCCCTCTCAGGGAGCTGAACATTATAGACACAAGTGCTCAAATCTCTGCCGCCAGCAATATCCGTCCCACACTTTTTATACATACCAACATCCATTTATTTTTAGTCTGCAGGTGGCCTTTAAGGCTTCCCCACGTATGAAGACACAACGTGACGGTAAGTGCAGCAGTGAGTCAAGAGCACTAAACACCACTCAAAAAAATTAAAGTTAAATAAAGAGGCTATCAAGCAACAAGTTTGGTGCCTTACTATCGAAACCAGATACATTTTCGTGGACCCCCATATTTTTTAACGCTAACGTAGACCCTCTTCGAGCCTGAACCAGTTTGGGAATCACTGTTCTAAACTATGGTATATTTATCTTTTTGATTAATGTATTTGATTTGAAGCAGGCAAAGTTCTTGACGTTGAATTGGACAATATTTGTTAGTTTTTCATGTATTTAAAAATTCAAAAAAATAATAATAATTAAAAAATTTTATACTATTTTGACACTAAATTCCTCTCTTCGGAAAAACTATTGGAATAAATATTTATTCCTCTGCAGGAATTCGACAAATTTTAAAAATTTTTTTGTATGGAGAAAATGAGCAACACCTTCCCCAAAAAACATTTATCAAAAATCAACGGTAAGCCTGTGAGGACCCCAATCCTAGGGCTTGGAGCCCCCACAACATATACAAATAATATTTTGAATTATTCATAAAATATATATAAACAATTGTATATAGCTGTTAAGTAATACATACTTTGAATTGTAGCCACATATTGTACAGCACTAAGCGATTTGAACTACCGTTATTATGCATATAATCATATACATACAATTGTACATATAATTTAAGCACGATGGCAATAAAGAACAAAGCGCAAAGGACAACGGGACATACGCGACGCGACTGCGGCCAGCAATTTGTATAATTAGCCGGCCGGCAATCAAAGCAGACAGGAGTCGTCAGGCGACTGCTGCAGAGTCAGGAGCTTTTGCACACATAAGGTAGGCTCTACTCCCTATGTTAGGTATCAGGAGACGGGCAGGTTCTACTCCCACTCCTATTGATCTTAGCTAGGTATTTAGAGACGGGCAGGTTCTAGTCCCTCTCTTGGAAGGTTGTGGGTAGGTTCTACTCCCGCTCCTTTACTATAGCTGTAATTATATTTGGTGGGACGGAGCTACGCCCACCAACCGGAGGGGAACTGGTAGGTTCTACTCCCGCCCTCTTAACGTACGACCCAGACAGACGAGTGCTTTGCTATAAATCGAAAACGAACTCTTTTTTTTTTTTTGTTGAGAACCCGGCAGCCCATGAGCATACCCCAGCATAACCCGGAGTTCGTCACAAATGGCGCCCGAGCAGGGACTAGATTACACTAGGACAAGTTAGACAACAGACTTGAAAGTGAAAGTAAAATGTGGTAAAACGGTGAGAAAAGACTCCAAAGAGAGAGCAGACAGTGAAAGTGCGAAAAAAAGGGACTCCAGAGAGAGAGAGAGAGTAGAAAGTGAAAGTGCCAGAGCGGACTCTAGAGGAAGACCAGAAAGTGATTGAAGTGAGAAGACTCCTAAGTGAAACAGTAAGTGCAGAGCAAGCGTGTGAAAAGACCCAGGAAAGGGCAAAACATAGTAATATTTTCTAAGAACAGTGAAGATAATGAAGTTATCGTGGGTATATTACCTACGTAAGGAGGAACTCCTCGAATACACAGCAGAGTTCGGGCTAGAAGAGTCCGGGACAGTCGACGAGGTGCGGAAGAGGCTATCACAGTTCCTGTCAGAGGTTAAAGACGACCCAAAGTACATGAGGCGTCTGACGGAACTTTCCGCAAAGCACGACCGGGCGTCACTAACCCCTTTAACGGACGTACCGATACTCGGCAGAAACGAGGATATGGCAGCCTAATCTAGCAGCCACGTGTCATCACCAGCATACCCCACTCTCACAACCCATTCCGAACCGGCTTACGGCACGGTTATGGACCGAGTGAGAAAGTGGGGCCTAAAGTTTGACGGCGTTAAAGACCCCCTAGGGTTCCTAGAACGCGTTGAGGAGCTAGCCGAAGATTATGAAATCAGCCTCGACGTATTGCCGAAAGCCATGCCTGAATTGCTGCGGGATCGTGCACTAAGCTGGTTCCGCAACAACAACAAACGATGGCCAACATGAGACCAATTTAGACGGGACTTTATAAAGTTCTTCCTGTCCTCGCGGTACTTTGAGAGGCTAGACGACGAGATCCGCCAGCGAGTCCAGCTGAAGGCAGTGAAGAGAAAAAACTCGACCGCGTGTACCGAAACAGTCGCAGCGAGTACCAACTCTACAGCAAGCGGCGTGACTTTGCAACGCTGGTAAGTCTTGCTGAAGATTTTGAGAATATTATTTCCGACAGAAATACGCAGCAACCCATGCAGCAACCCATGCAGCGACCAACGCCGCCCCGACGCCTCGAAACACACCCCGACACTTTTAGGCGTGCGCAAATACCACAGAGGCGATAAGAAGAGCGTTATCACGTTCTCAGACCGACACCGATGGACCCCAGTAGTGCGGGGTTCGTGCCAGCATAGAGGTGATGACCGTAGTACAGCGCGGAATGATGCAGGCCCGATAGAGGCAAGAACCGCCTGTAGGCGATGCGGAGAGAGCGGCCACGTAGCGTACGGATGCCGTAACCCCAGAATTGACTTCTGTTGGGAGTGTGGCCGTCGCGGGGTGCAAACAAGAGACTGCTGCAGAAGGATGCAGGGAAACGGGCACGGGTCCCGCCAAGAGCGAGGAGCGGAGACCCAAATGACGATAACTCGCACACATTAAGGGCGTTCTTACCCCAAGACGAAGGAAGAATCGTAGCCACCGCCACACTAGACGAGACACAAGTGCAGGCGACAGTAGACACTGGAGCCACAAGGAGCTTCATTAACGAAGCGATCGCCGAACGCTTTCCACCATCGAGGTTCAAGGTGGTGGAAACAAGGGTTCTGATGGGCGATGGCAGCCCAACTATGATACGCGAGGCTATAGATGCGACAGTCGGTCTGGGTGACCAAACCCACGACAGCGAGCTTTTAATTCTACCCGGACTTGCAGACGATATGATCTTAGGGATGGACCACCTCTGCCAGGCGCGTACGTCCATACGCTGCGGAGGAGAGTCGTTGACGCTAAAGGCGACTGATACACTTTCAGGGGAGGCCACATGCACCACTGTGGCTGAGCAAATTAGCACGAACCCTCAGAAGGCCCCACAACCGCCAAACGTCCTAAAACCCTCGTTGAAAATAGAGAGCGCCGAGGCTAAAGAACCGGGAACTGAGCGTCTTCGAACAAATGACCGGCACCTCCAACATAGGCACGCATAAGATAACCATGAGAGACGACCGCCCTATTAAGCAGCGTTATTTTCCGAAGAACCCCCGCATGCAGTAGATAATAAACAAAGAGATAGACGAGCTTCTGGACAAATGCTGTATAGAGCCTTCGCACAGTCCACATAGTGCTCCAATTGTCTTGACAAAGAAGAAAAACGGGAAGTGGAGACTATGCGTGGACTACCGTCAGCTAAATGCACGGTCAGTGCCCGACGCGTACCCACTACCTAGGATTCACCACATCCTAGAGCGGCTTCGCAGTGCCAAGGTAATCAGCAGCTTGGATCTTAAGAACGGCTATTGGCAGATTCCGATGGAGGAGGGAAGCAAAGATTGTACGGCGTTCACCGTGCCAGGTCGCGGACTGTTTCAATGGTGCGTGATGCCGTTTGGGCTCCACTCGGCACCAGCGACGTTCCAACGTGCGTTAGACTGCGATATCGGCCCCGAACTAGAGCCACATGCATTCGCCTACCTAGATGACATAATCGTGACCTGCACATCCGTTGAGGAGCGGCATCTCACCGAGGTGTTCCGACAATTACGAGAGGCGAACCTGAAGGTCAATCCAGAGAAGTGCGAATTTTTTAAGGACGAGCTTAAGTACTTAAGTCACATAGTAAGTAAGGATGGCATCCATACGGATCCAGACAAGGTCGCAGCTGTGAAGGACATGAAGGCTCCGGCAAACACGCGTGAGTTACATCGCTTCCTAGGCGTAGCATCCTGGTACCGACGATTCGTACCAGATTTTTCGCGCGTTGTCCACCCGCTCACCGCGCTACTAAAGAAAGGCAAGTGGTCGCATGAGCAACAGGCTGCTTTCAAAGACCTGAAAAGAGCACTAACAGAAGCCCCAGTACTGGCGTGCCCTGACTTTACGAAGAGGTTCAAACTGCAGACAGACGCCAGCGACTATGGCTTGGGGGCGGTGCTCACCCAACAAATCAATGGAGCAGAGCGAGTGATCTCCTATGCCAGCCGCCACCTTAACAAGCCGGAATGCAACTACTCTCCGACAGAGAAAGAATGCCTAGCCATTGTGTGGGCGATTCGGAAAATGAGGCCGTACCTGGAGGGGTACGCGTTTACGGTGATAACGGACCACTTATCTCTAAAGTGGTTAAACGCGATCGAGAGTCCGTCCGGTAGAATCGAGAGGTGGGCACTCGAGCTGTAGCAACACTCGTTCGACGTACAGTATAGAAAAGGAAAGCTGAACGTAATTGCGGACGCTCTATCACGAGAGCCCCAAAGGGAGCAACTGGGGATCATTACCCAAGAGTGCCAGACGGAAGAACCCTGCAAATGGCTGGAGGATAAGATAAGGGAAGTACGGGCTAACCCCATTAAATTTGCAGACTACACGGTGGAAGATGGTAAACTATATAGGCATCTCCCTGCCTACGCGGATGGCGAAGACTCCATCCCGTGGAAGTTGTGCGTAGCGATGAATCTGAGGGAGAGCGTGCTACGCGAAGTCCACGACACACCCAGCGCTGGCCACATGGGCATACGAAAGACTATCGCAAGAGCTACCGCACGATATTACTGGCCAGGCATGTTCCGTGATATGCGGAAATACGTGAAAGGGTGTCAGTCGTGCCAAATGTATAAACCTAACCAGCAGCAAGCCGCGGGGAAGATGTTTACCCAACTTGCGGACGAGCCTTGAGCTATTTTATGCGCCGACTTCATCGGGCCGCTGGCGCGATCAAAACACGGCAACACAATGATACTCATATTCCATGACAAATTTTCTAAATGGGTAGAGATTGTACCTCTCCGGAAAGCGACGACAGAGGGCCTGAGTAAGTCTTTCCGGGAGCGAATCCTTGCGCGATTCGGCGTCCCGAAGGTTCTGGTGACGGATAACGGAGCGCAGTTCACCAGTCGAGCGTTCAAGCGGTTCCTCGAGCAATATGAGGTAAAGCACGAATTCACTGCTCCTTATACCCCACAGGAAAACCCGACAGAGAGAACGAACCGTAACGTAAAACGGATCATAGCACAATTAACAGGCGAGGAACAACGGAAATGGGACGACCTGCTACCAGAAATTGTGCTAGCACTGAATACTAGCGTCTGCGAATCCACCAGCTACAGCCCGGCATTCCTAACACAAGGCACGGGGCAGAACTCAACGACGCCAAACGAGAAGGCCACAACACTAAAGGAAGTATTCAGTCTGGTGAGCCAAAACCAACAGCGTGCATCAGCGGAACAGGCACGGCACTATAACCTACGGAGGAGGCAATGGAGACCAGCTATAGGCGATCTGGTGCTACTCAGGGAGCACCCACAATCGAAGGCAGTAGAAAACTTTGCGGCAAAGTTGGCCCCGAAGTATAGCGGGCCGTACACGGTAAGAAACTTCCCTTCACCAGTTATAGTGGAGGTGGAAAGACACGGAAAGACGAGGACAGCCCACATAAGCGAAGTAAAGGCTTTTTACGAGAGGCGAGACGAACTTCCCGGAAGCGGCAAACAACCCCCCAGCGAAAATACGAAGAACCGAAACAAAGGCACAGAGACAAAGGAAGGAAATATAATTAGTAGAAGTTTTGGGAGCAAAGGAGTACATAAACAAACAAACTTGAGGAAGATTTCAGAGAAGAATTACAGAGGGCAAACGATATATGAGGGAAAAATTTGCGTAGGAAATGCTATAGAAAAAAGAAAGAGGAATATATATTAAAAAAAAAAAAAAACATGGAGCCTTAGAAAAATTCTTAAGGAAAAATTTATGAGGAAAAAAATTAAAAAAAAAAACAAAAAAAAAGAGGAAAATATGAAAGAACTGAATCGTCTCAGGGAAAAAAAGAACAAAATCAAAATTTCGAAATTTTAGAGGAAAATTTTTTTTGTAAGGAAATATTAAAGCAGAGGAAAAAAATGTTAAGGAAAAGCTCTTTAAGGAAAATAAATGTTAAGGATTTTTTTTTAATATATTCAAACAAAAAAAAAAAACAAATTATGAAAATGGGAAAAATTTATAAATAAAACTTTTTAAGAAAATGCAATTTTCAAAGAAAAAACGGAGAAAACTCAAGAAAATTTTTACGAACAGTTTGCGAGTGAAAAAAAAAAATAAGTCAAGAAGGTTTTGAAGGAAAAATTTCAGAAAAATAATCAAGAAAATTGTGAAGAAGGGAAATTATTATATGTACATATTTCTCAATACACTTAAATTTGAATTACAAAAAAAAAAAAAACTAATCTGCAAAATTTTTATTTATCAACTGTTGGTCACAATTTTTTATTTCATTTTTATTTATTTTATTTAAAATAATAATCCAACACAACAACCATTGGCTATATTTCAGCGTTGGCATAAAACTACACGCAGTTTAAAAGCTTAAATCTAGGTATACATCCATTTTACTTACAAGATTAGAAAGATACCAAAACTTAATTTCGACATAGGTACATGTGTAGGTGAGAGAGAAGACAATTAACTAGAAAGGGTAAAAGGCCAGATAATTGAATTGAAATGAAAGTTATTTAGGCATAAAGTTTATATAGCTCGATTTTAAAATGCTGGGTGCTTTTTATAAGTCTCAGTTTCGATGGGAGGCTATTCCAAAGACGTACGGTGAAAACAAAGAATTGACGTTCGGATATTGATGTTTCAAATTTCGTGTATAAAAGCTGTAATGATCGAGTTGACCTAGTGTAGTGTAATCGGCATTTAAGGTAATTGGGCTCATTTGTAACCAAGATTTTATGCAGCATTGTAAGACACTTTAGATTTAAAAGATTTTCAAATGATAACGACGAAACTTTCAAGGCAAAATAAGAGATGTGGGCACGTTGTTTTATGCCATATATATACCTAGCAATATTGTTGAACAATACGTTAAGTTTTTTCTTACACACGCTGTCACAACCAGCAAATAATTCAGAACCGTATAGGAATATAGGCAATATGTAGCTTTTGGCAAGGAGGAGACGAATTCTTACTGGGGTAAAATATTAAGTGGTCCAGAGGGACTTTAGCATTCCATAAACCTTGCCAATTGCAAGACAAATGTGATTATTCCAGCTTAGGGTTCTGTTCAAAACAACGCCAAGATTTTTTGCTGAGTCAACGTAGCGTATTACAGAGCTATTCAATGTAACTTTGTCGTATGTGTCGAGATTAAAGTATTTTTTATAAATTGCAATACACTGGGACTTGCTGGGGTTTAAAACCAAACCATTGTGACTAGCCCACTCGCTGAGAAGATTTAAATCGTTATTTAAGTCACTAATACATCTATTAATTGAATCAATTGGACAGCTAAGATACACTTGAACATCGTCAGCATACACATGCATGTTACAATGCTTAATAACTTTAGGTAGATCATTGACGTATAGAACAAATAACAGAGGACCAAGGACTGAACCCTGAGGCACACCTTTAGTTACGGACACAAAACGGGACGAAGAATTACCCATGCACACAGCTTGAGATCTGTTGGAAAGATACGAGTTTACTAGTTTTAGCGCTGGAGACGAGAAATTGAACAAATTTTTTAGTTGTAGACATATTAAGCGATGGTCTACACTATCTATATGCTTTCGAGTGGTCAAGAAGCGTAAGGAATGTTACGTTGTTTTGGTCCAGTTGTTGTCTGATATCATCGGTTACGTTCAGTAGTGCTGTGGTACAACTTCGCTTCGACCTGAAGCCAGACTGGTACTCACTAATAAGGGAATATTTGCTCAGAAAGGCATTAATTTGTTTATACATTAAGTTCTCAAGAACCTTCGAAAGAAACGGTAGGATCGCTATCGGTCTATATTCGCCATTTGACTTCAGTACGGGTATTATTTTGACCTTCTTCCAGCAGCTAGGAAATTCTGACGTGGTGAGGATTGTGTTCAGTGCGTGTGTTATATACGGCAAGATTTTTGGCAGAATGCACTTTAAGAACTTCGGGCGGATACCGTCGAGGCCTGAAGCATTTGGCGAGTATGGACTCTACAACATCGCAGTCGTCGACACAGTCAAAACTAAATTCCTGAAGGGAGTTATCAAGGCGCGAGTTGTAGTTTGCATAGTTAATACTACTACTGAGTGATTCAGTAAATTTTATATTTAGTGCATCAGCATCAGCGTCATCCGCTGCCGATGTCCTCTTATTACCAATGCCTATTTCACGTACTCGTTGCCAGGTTTGCTTGGAAGCCACTGCAACACTAAACCTGTGTTCGTAATATTTAATTTTTTGGATCCGGATAGCCTTACTGACGTCTTTCTTCAGGACCCGATACTCAGAAAACAAGTCATCTGTTCTAAACCGTTTCCACATATTATATTTACTATTTCTCATTTTTATAAGATTTTTAATATCTTTATTAAACCAGGGACGGTTGATATGTACCTCGGACCGTTTTACAAGAGGAACATAGTTATTAAAAAGAGAAATTATGTGGTATTGAAGGAAGTTGATCTGATCATTGGTTGAAGCCATGTCGTGAACAGCACTCCAGTTAATGTCCTCTATGGCCCTCTCAAGTTGATCATAACGAATATTCATAAAATCTCGATACGAATACGAGTGAGTGCTAAGATTGCTTAAGTCGAAGTCATATATTAAACAAATTAGATCATGTTTAGAAAAACAAGGCACCGAGAGTTGGTCGTAGAGGAGGACGCTGGACATATCACTGACAAGGAAAATATCGAGAAGGGTACTGCTGGTTTATGTAAAGTGTGTAGGTCTCGAGCAGATAACAGAGGAAAGTCCAAGGTTTTTCATGGTCATGGTAAATTGGTTATCGTAAAGTATATTATTGTTGAAGTCTCCAGATATAATTATGTTGCAGTAAGTCAGAGCAAGGTTTTCAAGGAATTCGGTGAAGGAAGAGTATTCAATAGTTTTGTTCGGCCTGTTTGAGAAAATTTCTACAAAAATATATTCAACTGCACTTGTAATTGGGGACACGCAAACAGTTCTACATGAAATTGTATTTTTAATATATACAGGAACACCACCACCATGCCCAGTTCTGTCGTGGCGAAGCAATTTATACCCACTAACACTAAAAACGTCATCGCTGTCGCGAGGGGAGAACCAAGTTTCAGAGACACATACCACATCAATATCAGACAGTTCAAAAATGTATCTAAATTCGTCGATTTTTCTGACTAGGCTTTGAGCATTGATGTGGCAGCACTTTAAACCTGAATTCTGACGATGTTAAAAGTATTGTCTTTGGAGCCACCCAGTTTGTAAGTGTTATCGCACAACATTCACTGTATACCAGCAATGCATTTTAACAGCGAGTAAGAATAAAGTTATTTGGTCAAATGCAAATAAGCAGAATATAGGGAAAGAAGCAAATAAAGAGTTAGAGAAATAATGGGAGATAAGTGAGCTTACACTAATGCAATTGAACTTAAGAGCTAAACTAAATATCATCTTATGTTTTTATTATTGTTGTTGTTATTGTTATTGGGCACTGCAATTCTGCTAACATCTTCCATTGAATCCACTCTGGTTGCTTCGCTTTGAGGTCGAGCTCTAACATATACATGCCTGCGAATAGTAAAAACACTCAAGAGACGGTTCTGCCTTTTAAGGTCACTTGCGAACTTCATTACATCGCGATTATGCTGAGTCAGGCATTCATGCATAAACTTTTTCCCATCTGCATCAAAGCCAATGTCCCGAAGAGCAAGCGGCCTTCTCTTACTTTTATAGAATCGAGCAATTGCTCTGCAAAGCGAAGAGCGATCACCAGCACAGCCTAACTTTATTATAACGGGTGCAGCTGTATTGTTGTTTTTGTTTAGGCGAAAGATTGGTCGCACTGGTGGAGTGTTTATCTGTACTGCACTGCATATCTGAGTGAAAGTGTCGCTTAAGTTCTCATCTTTAGTCTGCGGTATGCCTCTTAAAATGAGATCAGTTGAGATAAGAGCATTTTGACAGTCATTTAACTCAGTCCTTAGCGTTGGTATTAGAACATCACCTTTTAACTGCTTTGATTTTTCGAGCTCTTGTTCGACTACCTCTACGCGGTCTTCGATTTCTTTAGCATGTTGTTTTATGTTAGTGATATCAGCGGACAACTCACCGATTCTCATCATTACGCGCTCTTCCATGTCCCTCATTCTTGCAGTTAGCTGTTCGATTACGTTCTCCATCTGTTTATCTATCTTAGCTTCCAATCGGGACAGCAAGTTAGTCGTTGGTGAGCTCTCGGTTTCTCCAGGTTTGCTGAGACGAGTTGAAGTTTGAAGGGGAGATGCGGTTGCTTGCTTTTCAGCCCTTCTTGTCGTCATATTGAGATTCATTTTCGCAGTTTTCACAATTTTGTAACTTTACGCAATTTATATATGTAGATATGTTTTTCGCTATTACCAAGCACAATTAAGCAGAACAACCGCTCAAGCAATATTTGAAACAGTCTTTAAGGTAAATTGGTCAGCGGAAGTGAATGAAAAATAAAGTTTTACTGCAGCACACCCAACACACGTCTACTCAGCACGCATTCTAATAATGTTTTTAGAAGAAAAAAATAAAAAATTTTTAAGAAGGAAAAAATAATAGAATTCAAGGAAATTATTATATGTACATATTTTTTCTTAACACACTTGAACATGAATTACAAAAAAAAAAAACTAATCTGCAAAATTTTTATTTATCAACTGTTGGTCACTGTACCTAACAATTTAGATGCAAATCAACACAGCAACAAACACACCGCATATGCAATTCAGGCAACGGCAACGTGACCCAGCTGCGTAAACAAACATGCGTGGAAAAGGAATGCATAAAAACCCACCAAACACAACAGCGACATACATACAAACGTATATACATATATACACACACACCAACGCACAAACAAAGGCACAGCATCAGCAATCCAGGCAACGGCAAAGTGGCGTGATCCAGCGCGTAAACAAACAAGCATGCAAAGGGATAAGGCAAACAAGATACCGTCGGCATATGTACATACATGCATACCTATATGCACCAGCACGAAAACAAAGGCACAGGGCCCAACACTGCGGGCAAAAGCAAGGTGGTGCGATCAGGCGCGCAAAAAAATTAGCACGCCGCCTAAGCAAAATGCATTAGAACAAACATGGGGGGCAATATGTACATGCAAGGGATCTTCAGGCAGACATGGCGATTATAAGCGAACCTTATAGGTGTAAAGATGACTGTGCGTGGGTTTGCGATGGTAAACAGGGTGCAGCTATATGACTCTGTGGTGGACTCGCATTTCAAGGAAGGCACAGCATGGGTGAAGGTTTCGTTCGAGCTGAGGTAAACGGAATTAGCATTTTTAGTTGTTATGCAAGACCTAGCCTTACAAAAGAAGAGTATACCCTTATGCTGCGTAGCATTGCTGAAGAAGCAAACGGGAAATCCCCGCTAATTATCGCCGGTGACTTCAATGCGTGGGCAACAGAATGGGGTAGCAGACTAACAAATAAAAGAGGCGAGCTGCTGCTTGAAACTTTTGCCCAACTCGGCGTATCAATAGTAAACAGCGGGTCCACATACACCTTCCGCAAAATGGGAACTGGGTCAATTATTGACATAACGCTGGCGAGTGACTCCTTGGCCCAAAAAATTAATTGGAGAGCTAGTGAGGAGTATACCCACCTCGAAGAGTGGTGAGGAAACAAAAGTCCCCATGCTTTTGGTGGAATAACGATATAAAAATACTTAGACGTCAGTGTCTGAGTGCTGGACGCAGAATGCAGCGTAGCAGAGGGAGGCCAGACTTCAACGAAAACCTACAATCTCTAAGAACGGCGGGGAAGAGCTTAAAAAACGCCATAAAAGTAAGCAAACGTGAAAGCTTTAAGAAAATATGCGAAGAAGCGGATGTAAACCCGTGGGGCACGGCCTATAGAGTAGTAATGGCAAAAACTAAGGGCAAGAAAGCACCGAGTATCACGTGCCCAGAAAGGATGCGCGATATAATAACGACTCTATTTCCACAAAGGGAAGAAGTCGTACCAAACTGTACACGATACGAAATTGTTGATGTCCCAGTTATTACGGTTAACGAATTAGAGTCCGCATGCAAGAAGATCCAAGACGGAAAAGCCTCTGGGCCAGACGGAATACCCAACAAGGCTTTAAAAGCTGCAATTAAAATGAGGCCAGATTTATTTGTAAATGTGTTTCAGACTTGTCTTAATGAGGGCATTTTCCCGAAAAGATGGAAGGTCCAAAACCTAGTCCTAATACCAAAGGGACATAAGCAATCTGGGGAACCCTCGTCCTATCGGCCCATATGCCTATTGGACACACTGGGAAAAATCCTCGAAAAAATTATTTGCAACAGGCTTACATCGATCGCAGAAGAGAGACGCTTTCTGTCGCCACACCAGTTTGTCTTCAGGAAATCTCGTTCAACAATAGATGCTGTTAAATCAGTGGTTGACATAGCCAAAGAGGCCATCGAAGGGAAAAGGTGGCGTGGAGGCAAAAAGGAATACTGTGCTGTTATAACGCTAGATGTGAAAAACGCAAGCTGGCAGCACATAATGGAAACCCTAATCAAAATGGAGGCCCCGACATACATTATCAGAATAATTAGGTGCTATCTCTCCGAACGGGAACTAAAGTACCGGAGCGACAGAGGAATAGAGGCGTACAGTGTTTCCGCGGGGGTACCCCAAGGATCCGTTCTCGGGCCTCTCCTGTGGAACTTAATGTACGACGAGGTTCTATGCATCGATTTGCCTCCTCGGGCAAAAATAATAGGATTCGCAGACGACATATCTGTAGTAATAGTAGCGAAGCATATACAGGATATTGAAAGGAAAGCCAGCGAAGCTATAAAGAGAGTGAAGACATGCTATCATCAAGATATCTAGAACTCGCTGATCACAAAACAGAGGCATTATTGATAAGTAGCAGAAAGGCCATAGAGACAATAATAATTGGATCAGAAACTATCAAAGCCCGCAATCAAATATTTGGGGGTAATGATTGATGGCCGTTTAAACTTTAAGGTCCACCTGGAGTATGCAGCAAAGAAAGCATCGAGTTTACAGGCATGCTTATCTAGAATGATGCCAAATATCGGCGGTCCCAAACATAGTAGAAGGATATTGCTTAGTAGAGTGGTCAGCTCAGTCTTACTCTACGGTGCTCCAATTTGGGCTGAAGCAATGAGCCTAAAACATCATGCGAAGATACTCACATCTGTGTATCGCCCAAGCGCACTAAGGACTATTTGTGGATTCCGAACCATATCTGACGAAGCATCCTTCGTAATTGCCGGACTGATTCCAGTAGTTATCCTGGCAAACTAGATGCAAAGAGTGTATAAGCGGGTATCTGTGGGAAGTACCAGTTTAAACAGAAAAGAAGTTATAGAGCAGGAAAGATGTCGCCCTATGGAGATCTGGCAAAAGCGTTGGGATGTATCGGAAAAGGGTAGGGGGACTCATAAGCTTATTCCATGCATTAAAAACTGGCTGGAAAGAGCCCACGGAGATTTAAACTACTACTTGACACAGTTTCTCTCGGGGCATGGCCCCTACCGAGAGTATCTAAAAAGATTTGGGCATGGAGATTCCCCACACTGCCCGACTTGCACAGGCCTTGCTGAAAACGCGGAACACATAGTATTCTTTTGCCCTCGCTATGCCCCTGAAACCCGAAATATATTACAGGGTAGCAACATTGTAGACTACATGTTAGAATCAGCAGAGAACTGGCATAAAATGTGCGCACAGATCTCTGGAATTCTTAAAGATCTAAGGCGATCTGAACAAGCTAGAACCGGTTAAATAACGTAGCGAGCCTGCTGGCCAACCAGGCCCGTGAGGTAATACCTTAAAAGGCAGTGACGCGGGGAGAGTGGTTAGTGGAGAGGTTTTAGTACGCAGGTGTAGCTGTGAGGCTGCAAGTCGTGCATACTACTATGCCGGTATAGTAGTACTCATGAGAGTTCCCTCTTCACAGGCGTCATCCCAGAAAAAAAAAATAAAAATATGTACATGCATATATACCTACATACAGCGCACATACAACACACATCCACACACGAACTAGGGCACAGGAGCAGCAGGCAAAATGCTGTGATCAGATACATTAACGCAACCAACAACACCCACCAAGCCAAAAGACAACAACGATGTACAGCAACGTAACCCAGCCAATTGTGCCGCGCTTAGAAAAAAAGGCGGCCAAGAAACGCAGAAGGGCGCTCGTACCGCATTCGCATTTCCCGAAATGGAGACGTGACGGTAACAAACGCCTCTCCGAAGTAGAGGGGGGGAGGTGAGGACCCCAATCCTAGGGCTTGGAGCCCCCACAACATATACATATAATATTTTGAATTGTTCATAAAATATATATAAACAATTGTATGTAGCCGTTAAGTAATACATACTTTGAATTGTAGCCACATATTGTACAGCACTAAGCGATTTGAACTACCGTTATTATGCATATAATGATATACATACAATTGTACATATACTTTAAGCACGATGGCAATAAAGAACAAAGCGCAAAGGACAACGGGGCATACGCTACGCGACTGCGGCCAGCAATTTGTATAAATAGCCCTCCAGCAATCAAAGCAGACAGGAGTCGTCAGGCGACTGCTCTTAACGTACGACCCAGACAGACGAGTGCTTTGCTATAAATCGAAAACGAACTCTTTTTATTTTTTTGTTGAGAACCCGGCAGCCCATGAGCATACCCCAGCATAACCCGGAGTTCGTCACAAGCCCTAGCTACTTAAAATTTGCACTTTGAATTGAATTGGCTACAAAACTAAGAAATATAATTAAAAAGCTGAAAATTTTGATGAAACTTTGTAAAATTTTGCTAAATTTTTTACAAAGTTTGATTTACATGGTTTTAGTTATATAACACACACTACACAACTATACTTTCATAAACAAATAATAAACATTTAATAATCGAAAAGAGAATAGTTAAGGAATGATAAAAAATTCAAGTTAGAATCGTTTCATTAAAAACAAAACTTAACAAACAATTATAAAAACCTTAAACAAAATTTGTTGACAAGAATGATGCCTGCAATATGGCCAGATTACCTGTTTGACAGAACAAAGATCATAGAAAACAAGGAAGAGCAGCGCTTTCTTCGGCTATGCCGAAGTCTTCACACCTTTCATGAACATCTGAAAATTTTACTTTAACAGATTACTGTATTTGAAAAAATGTTTATATTTACAGAATACATTGATAGAGGAGATACATATATTTATGAAAAACCATATCTAAACAGTCAGAGGTATAGAAGATATACCTTATATAGCACCAATCTAAGTGATTTCCACTGCTGTGTGATCGGTATGTAAACCGGTAACACAATTTAATGGGTTTAGACTCCTACATAAAGGAGATATATCGTAACAACTGGTATCTGAACAATCAGAGGTTTCAGAGATAAAGCTTATACAGCATAGATTTTAACGATTTTCTCAGTAGACTTTGTATTATTATTTATAGAATAGCTTACGAAATTTATCTGTTTTAGCAGTCCAAATAAAGGAGTTTTACAGTAAAACCCCATATCGGAACAATCAGTTGTATGGAGGATATAAATAGGTTACAGTTACCCGCTCTTTGTTAATTTTACTGTAAACTTTCTGTTGGTAATTAGTGAAAATATTGCGAAATTTCATGTTTCTAGCTGCATATATGGAGAAGTTATAACAAAGAATCTCGAATCTGAACAATCAGTTGTATGGAGGCTATTGGTTATAGCTACCCGATCTTCGCCATTTTCACTGTAAGTATTTTTTTTGATAACGGGTGGAAATATTGCAAAATGTCGTGTTCCCAGCTGCATGAATGGAGGAGTTATAACGAAAATTCTCATAACTGAACAATCAGTTGTATGGGATATATATGTTATAGTGACCCGATCTTTGTGATTTTCACTATAAGTATTCTGTTAACAATGAGTGAAAACGGCGCGAATTTTTGTGTTCCTAGCTGCATAAATGGAGAAGTTATCGTAAAAAATCTCAAATCTGAACAATCAGTTGTATGGAGGCTATAGGTTATAGCGACCCGATCTTCGCCATTTTCACTGAAAGTATTCTTTTGATAATGAGTGACAACAGTGCCAAATTTCCGTGTTCCTAGCTACTTAGATGGAGGAGTTATAACGAAAAAACTTATATCTGAACAATCAGTTGTATGGGAGCTATAGGTTATAGAGACCCGATCTTTGTGATTTTCACTTTAAGTTTTTTGTTGATAATGAGTGGAAGTATTGCAAAATTTCATGTGCCTAGATGCATAAATGGAGAAGTTATAACGAAAAAACTCATATCTGAACAATCAGTTGTATGGGAGCTATATGTTATAGTGGTCCGATTCTTCCGGTTCCGACAAATGATTAATACAATATAAAAATACACCCACCTACCAAATTTTATCCGGATATCTCGAAAACTGAGAGACTAGATTGCATACAAACAGACGGAGAGACAGACAGACAGACAGACGGACATGGCTAAATCGACTCAGCTCGACGTTCTGATCATTTAAGTATACATTTTAATGGGTCTATCTCTTCTTATTCTGGTACTTACAAACATCGGACCAAAGTTATAATACTCATGCTCATGAAACTTATATAAAAGGATGCTGGCTACGCCTTTGGCTCTATGTTCTTTGTGATAACGAAAGTGCTGCCACGTTTCTACGAAAAATTATTTTTGGGTCCGAGTACAGGAAGACTTTTGTTAAATTAATAAAGACAACACTGAAAATCGGGATTTAACCGCTACAAATATGAAAAATCGGGACACTTAAATATACGTCCCGGCTTTTAAAAAACATATCCACGGGACAATTTTCTGAAAATCGGTAGGTACTGTCTCGCCAAAATCGGTACGAATGGTCAGCGTAACTATAAAACATTGCGACATGTGTCACATCATGCAAGTGCCAGTTCATTTATTTCGCTCTTACATGTTCTACAATGACATATGAAGACACTGTCAAATAAATTGAAATGAAATTATGCATCAAATCTATGCATGTCAACTCAAGCAACACATGCGACATAGTTAGCATTATTAATTACCAGGGAACGGATTTTGCGGAAATTGCCCTTTTTCTGCTAAAGAGATAGAGTATATTCGATTAAGAATGTCCACAACTTCGCTTTTCTCGATTCCATATATACACATTTGATGTTGCCTTTTTTAAGATATTTGCCTTTTCTACCTTTAATTGTAAATGGCATGGAAAAAGCCCTTATTCCTGGTAATATTGAAGTTTTAAACGTTCCATATTTAAAATGGGCGCCACTTGTATCAACTCACGTCGAGCGCACGTTTAGAACATTCAAGACATTTCTTCGCGAAAATCGAATGAAAATGCTGCCAGAAAAATGCATCTTGTGGTTCAATGTTACTACAACTATAGTAATTAAAGTTTTGTGAGTTAAAAACTTGGAAGGCGAAAATATTCAAAGATTCAAAGAAGAAATTTTTCAAATCATGAAACTACACCTTTTCCAACTGTATTTCCAGCAAACATAAATGTAATTCAGAAAACCACAAATCTATTTCAGAAAAGCTCAAAAGTGTTTCAGAAAGGGGTAAATGTGTTTCAGAAAAACTCAGATGTGTTTCAGAAAAACACAAACCCATTTCAGAAAAGCTCAATTTTATTTCAGAAAACTACAAATCTATTTCAGAAAAGCTGTAGTATGCATTTAGATAAACTTAAAGAAACAAATATTTTTATAAAATACGCAATTAATATTCAATAGTAATTTTGTGTTATAACGAGTAATAAATTTGTTAATATGGAATAAAACCAGGGACTAAAAATAACTGTTATCTCGAACTGTTATCTGAAATTTAACGAAAACGTTGTTTCATAACAGTTAATAGATGAGAAATATTTTTTCCGTTGCCGATTATTTCCCAACGTTTATTTTTTACGTTGCTCGATAACGGTTATTGCCCAACGTTTATTTTTTACGTTGCTTCATAACAGTTATTGCCCGACGTTTATATTTACGTTATCTGATAATAGTTATTTCACTCTCTCATTTTCATTTCATCATCTTTATCTTATTCCTCATCTCCATCTTCATCAATATCCTAATCTTACAACGTTTATCAGACAACGTAAAAAATAAACGTTGGGAAATAACTCTTATCGGCAACGGAAAAAATCTTTCTCCTGCATAACAGTTATCAGGCAACGTAAAAAATAAACGTTGGGTTATAACTCTTATCGACGAAATAAAAAATATTTCTCATCTAATAACTGTTATGGAGCAACGTTTTTGCTATAAAACTTATAACTGTTATGTCCCTGAATTAAACGATAATTGCCCGATTTGCATGATGGAAATGCGCAGAAAACCAGTCGTGCATTTGCTTCCATGTGGACATTTATTGCACGCAAAATGTAGTGGACCTGTCATTGTATACGAAACCAGTACTTTGGGACTCAAAAAATAAAATGAATTCATGTACATACAATAAAAAAACTTTTGATTAAGTACACTTTAATACATTTTACATTTTTACATTTTTACATTTTACACGTTTTTATTTAGCAGCCTTAGATTTGGTCAATAATTAGTGTTAAACTTTTTGAGTATTAAGTAAAAGGACAATTAAATTCATAAATATTTCACATTTTTAAAAATAAATTTAAACGCATTTTTAATTAAATGTTATTAAAAGTAAAAACTCTCAGGTACAATAAATACTATATTTTTTATCTTTTTTAATAATATTAAATATGCAAAAGAAAACATTTTAGTTAAAAATGAAATAAATACATTAGTTCACTTTCGAGTGAACTTAAATAAAAACAAGTAAGAAAGTCTAAGTCGGGCGGAGCCGAACATTAAATACCCGGCGCAAGTATTAAATATATGTTTTTTCACCTTTC
>NW_023458688.1:138957-142905 GCF_013731165.1 Rhagoletis pomonella
AAGCAGTTACTTTTGATTGAAGCTGCATCAAACAGTTGCAGGAACAACGACTTTTTCAGGGAATTATGCGATGTATTGGTTTCAACTGATATTCCGATTAGTAAAATAAACAACATTAAACTGAAAAGTTTTTTGGAAACTTACACAGGGCGTAAGATACCCGACGAATCGACT
Organism: Rhagoletis pomonella; assembly: GCF_013731165.1. NCBI lineage: Eukaryota > Metazoa > Arthropoda > Insecta > Diptera > Tephritidae > Rhagoletis > Rhagoletis pomonella. Next base: position 139,132 of record NW_023458688.1, read on the forward strand.
CTGCGAAAAAACTACTTACCGCTGTGCTATGAGGCAACGATAAATAATATAAGAAACTGCACTGCCGGCAAACAAATTTTTGTATCAATCGACGAAACAAGCGACGTGGAAGGCCGTTATATTGCCAACGTTATAGTTGGCACCATGGAGCGAGAAGAACCATGCCAGACATTCCTTCTTACATGTGAGATGATCGAAAAAGTTAACCACACCACCATATGCCAGCTTTTTGATAAATCAATGACTTTACTTTGGCCAGAAGATACGAGTATTTACGAATTATGTATGTACTTTTATAATAGGTTTGATTCATTTAATTTTTGCTTGCAGGTGTTCGACATGATGACGTCTTGCTCTTTGTGACAGATGCTGCTCCCTACATGGTCAAAGCAGGAAAATCTAGTAACAGGTTTTATCCTAAAATGATACACCTAACGTGCCTAGCTCACGCTTTACACAGGGTCGCGGAGGAAGTACGATCAATATTTCCAGTCGTTGATGGGCTCATATCAAAAACAAAAAAGGTTTTTATCAAGGCACCATCACGAAAAGATCAATTTAAAATGATTGCACCTGGTGTGCCGTTCCCTCCAGAGCCTGTAATCACCCGTATGGGTACGTGGTTAAGTGCATGTGCATACTACTGCGAACATTTTGAGGCAGTGAAAAATGTTATAAATTCGTTTAATAGCCTTGATGCTAGGGCCATTGAAGAGGCGCAGCTACTTTTTTCAAATGATGAACTGAAGGGTCGACTAGCCTATATAAGAGCAAATTTTGCATGTATTTCAAAAACGATAGAATCCCTTCAGTCGAAACATTTATCTTTAGAAGTGGGTGTAAATTTGATTCAAGATCTTAAAAGCAAATTAAGTACTGTGCATGGCGTAGCCGCTAACAAAGTATATTGTAAATTAAATCAAGTGCTAGGTAAAAATGTTGGGTACAAAAGTTTAAAGTCAAATGCTAATGTTTTGAATGGTGAAAATTTTAACACAACACATTTTAATGCTTTGGCTTTAAACGACATTGTCTTGTACAAGTCTGTGTTCATATGGAAAAGTAGCTTATGTCGAAAGGCTGGCTTTAGTATAAATCGGCATTCGCAGCAGACGATTGCGAATGACTCACTGGCGCTAAGCCGTTGAACAACTTTTGGCAACTAAACGTGGTAGAAATAGTTCCGATACTAGCAAGTCAATATTCTTATTAGGTCTCATCAAAAAATTCCTTGCCGTTTAAAAAATAAAGTGATTGCCGCATTATACTAAAGCCCGCCTTTCGACATAAGCTACTTTTCCATACGAACACAGAAGTTATCCAGTCCGTTATCCAGTGCTGACGTAGAAATAAGTTTTTCTATGTACAAAAATATATTAGCCGATAATAGAAGATCATTCGATGTTCACAACTTAAAAATGTATCTAGTTATTTATTGTAACAAAAAACTATAAAGAGCAATAAAAGTGAAAATTAAAAGCGGTTCAAAAAATAAATTTTTCTAAATGTATATAAAATATTAAATTTTTTAGGGCATTTTTTCTTTTTTTTGGTAATTTTTAATGATTTTTAAGGTCATAATGTAATTTTTTTAAGGTAATTTTTCGCTAGTTTTTAGGTCAACAAAATCCGAGCCCTGTTAATCATTATTAAATTAGTACTCGTTTTAATGGCTTACAATATACACAAATAAAAGTTATAATATTTGTGTACTATATTGTATTAAACTGTCGAAGTCAAATAAAACCGGTCATGAATAAATCGTTTTGTACTTGGGTACAAGTCTGGTAATTTTCGAACTAGTTCGGTTTCAGTTAGGAAATTCTAGTTGTAAACTAATATTTTTCCAGACTAGTTTGGGGTTTCACTGCAGGGTAAGTACTCGCACATATATGTACTTACATACACATCCAAATAAATAAATAGCATTTTATATTAACCATTTATGCATATTTGTGTGCAGATAACGAGGTTCTGGAAAAAACTCGTTACCGGAAATATAACAACGTGGACCGATTGCGGATTGTTGAGGCCGCTAATTAGGGAGAAGACTGGTGCAGTTTAGCAGCATCTTTAGATATAGCTTTTAAAACTGCTTACACATGGGTGCAATCCGGCAGAGTCGTGACTCAAAAACGAGGTGGAGGGAATGAAAAGAAGCTGACTGAAAACGAGGTAGCTGTAATGATTCGTTCGGGGAAGAAGACTGTACTGTCACCTTAAATCAGTTAGTCTCCAAAGTGCAAATGGAGTTTAACAAACATATTTGCACATCAGAGACCTGCACTGAATGAATAAAACACAACGTTGAGCTGCTTGCTAGAAACTAATGGTCTGATTATGGCAGCTTAACGTAACTTACGGCTCTCTCTTAAAAATTCTATTAAATGGGTGTTGCCTATAATTGAACAGCCGAAACTTAACGTAACTTAATGCTACGTCGAAATCGGTTTCATTTTGATTCTCTAAGTTCTACGTTCAGTTAAGTTAAGTTAAGTTGCCATAATCAGGCTTTAAGTGTGAAGCAAGCAAAATAATCACGGAGAGTAAGCAAGTGTGAATGGCGCTCATTTATTGTTATGAAGAAGAGAGCGTCGGCTTATGAGCTAGTTCAGGGATGATAAAAAGTGTACTAAATAAACCGAAAAAGTACCAACAGTTAAAAGACCATACATACATAGTTACATAGTTACATATACAAAAAATTTCCAAAAAACCTTTGCATTTAACGGAATGGAAGTTTCACAAAAATATTTTGCAAAATATTTCCTTTTATAGAAATAAACAAGTTAATAAGTGCAAGCAAACGCTAGAAAAGAAAGTTGTATGGAAATTAAGTGCAAGCAACTTTTTTTTGGCAAATAAGAGTTTAAAAATTGCTTGATTATAAAGCCCTAGGTGTAAATCAGAAACATTTTTAATACAAATGAATTATGTTTTTCAAATTTAAACTCTTTGACCTAAGTGGACAGTACGAATGTAAAATCAGGTACTACTTATTCGTATCGTAGTTTTTCTGCTAATTATGTACGTATGCAGGTATTTAGGATGGTTTTACTTTCTTATTTTGTAAATGTAGTTTTTATGCTTGAACTTAAATTGTGGCGGGAGTGACAAATTGAGCATCGGTATAAAAAGTAATCGTAATATATTTACTACTAGTGAACCCGCATGGCGTTAAGACGCCAAAATTGAGCTTAACATTTTAAACAGATGGCAACGCTATTCACAGACCTTAATAAATATTGAAAATGTTTCGAGTTAATTCGTCCATCCCTTTTTGAACGAAGAGAGGTCTCACATGGCGTCGGTTTTTCATTTCCTCAAAATTCAAACCACGTGCACCGCTAAAAAAGATCCTAACCTTAATGCACATTTAGAATGACGGTGCTGATCTGATGGACCGTAACCATGGACCATGATGACCGTAACAAAAAAAATATTTATTTATAAAAATTAACTCAAACTAATTTCTTCGGTATATTATGGGTTTATTCGAAAGAACACATATTCCCATTAGTTATGGAACCCGATTTCATCATGTGACTGTCTTCGCAGTAGCGCATCCTGTTAACCCAGTTCTCCAAGAACTTGTTGATGGTTTCTGGCTCTATCGTAAGCCTTAAAGGCCTGAATCGTTAATAGATTGTTCGCATTATATCGGTCCTTGGCACAAAAAAGTCTAAGGGCGTGAAATCGCGGCTCCGAGGGGGCCAATTGACTTCACCGAGACAGCTGATAACACAATTACCGAACTTTATCGCTCAAAATATA
>NW_023458688.1:142915-150803 GCF_013731165.1 Rhagoletis pomonella
GGCGAACGGTACAGATCTTTTAAGCTGCACAAAAAATGCCTTGGCGTATTATATATATAGATTCTATGAATAAATATTTTTACCTAAAACGTATAGCCATATTCATACAAAATAAAGTAGCTTTAAAAAGGTTTATGAATTGAAAGCACCAATCTATAAATCTGTTTAAACCATGTTAAAAATGAAGGTAGTTTCAATAAACAACTTTTTGATGGATACTGGGGGTTTCGAAGCTTCATAATTTGTTCATGTTGCAAATTTGTTAATATTTAAAAATAAATTAGCAAATTTCGAGATGGGGATTTTTTCCATAGTTAGGTTAGGTTAGGTTAAGTGGGCGGCTCTGAGAAGAGTTCACTCGGGGGCCACAAAGGCCCATTGCGATGCCCAGTAATCAGTAAGTAGTTATTAAGTGTAAATATTTTAGTCTTCTTAGACTAAACCAAACAAGTCTAGTACATGATATACATATGTATTAAAAATATGTCCATAAAAACAATGCAATTTAACTTCGAAATGCAATGGATAATGGCATCCTACTTACGTTTATGGTATTTCTCACCCCAACCCCAAACTGGAAATTATGGAATATATGGAAATATGTGCATGTATGTTGCGTTAACATTATTAAAAGATTATATTTAATAAATTCAACCAGAGCTGGGCACTACTACTACTACGACTACTGTAGTCGTAATCGTACTTTTTATGATTACGATTATAGCAATCGTAATCCTTAACATTTCAAGATTACAATTACCGTAATTATAATCATTAAAATTAGGATTACGATTACAGTACTCGTAATCGTTAATTTTTTAGGATTACAATTAAAGTAATCGCAATCATGCAATTCATGATTTCGATTACAGTAATAAAGAAATTAGTTTTGCTTAGAGCAAATATTGATTTTTATACACTAAAATGGATTTAAATTATGCATTCGCCTATTTGTTTGAAATTGTTGTAATATTCTACACAGACTCTTGGTCGAAGTATTTCCAATAAAGTTTCATTTTGATTCACTGTCCACCTTGATGTTGTCACACAAAGTGGAGGGACCTACAGTTTTACGCCGACCCGAAAGGCGAACGCATTTTTAGGAGAAGCTGTTCATGACAGAAATACATTCGGAGGTTTGCCATTGCCTGCAGGGAAAATGTTTTTTGTTTTTAATTTTTTGACATTGGGTTGAACCGGGTTTGAATACACGCCCTGCGAAATGGTAGCGCACACTGCTAACCACTACACCACAGCGGCCGCTGTGTAACTGTATTATTTCAACTTGAAATCAATTTTACATACTTTTCGGTGAAAGTTCGGCTCATGTACTTAACTACAAAACCTCTACAGAATATCAGAAAATCGCAATCAACATTTTCTTGATTACGATTACGTTAATTGTATTCGTAATCATAATTTTCATGATTACAATTACTGTAATTGTAATCTTAAAATTTTTAGGATTACAATTACGGTATTCGTAATCATGTTTTCCATGATTTCGATTAAAGTAATCATAGTCCCTAAAATTTTTAAGATTACAATTATTATAATCATAATGGTAACATTTATGATTACAATTAAAGTAGTCGTAATCGTATATAATTTAAGGATTACAATTACGCAATCGTAATTGAAATGTAATCGAATTCAACAACCCATCAAGATGTAATTTTTTCTGGTCTTCTTATTTTCATATTAGTTGTGTTATCTTTTAACTTCAGATTTAAATGTCGAATTCACAAAAGAAAGCCCTGGAAATTTAAAACCATTTGTACCGTCTTTCTGGAAGTGGTATTTTGTATTTTTGCAGCTTCCAAATGCGCAACTAATTTTTCTTTTTATTATTTTACAAAATTATTTTGTTTTTTGCTATGTCTAGTTTATTTCATAAAAAATAGGTATATATTGTAATTTTCAGTCTGGTAGCTAGATTTTGATGAAAATGGCAAAATCCCAGCAAAAGTCAAATTAATTAAGCGGGTTTCACTGTACATTTAATCGGGGCTGTAAGTGTAGCGGGTGTGTTATCGATGGAAACGCGACGCGGATATATTAAAAAAGAGAGTGCTAGAGAGTGGGTGAAGGGGATGCTCGAGAAGTGGACAGGTTTGGGAAATAATTAGGCGGACTTAGTTATTGTGTGCGACAATGCACCCTACCATGCTGGACTGGAGCAAGTTGTCGCTAATAATGGATCGGCTACACTTTTGCGTCTTAGGCCATACTCGCCACTGTTCAACCCCATCGGAAACGTATGGGCGAAAACAAAAGCTTACGTAAAAGGTATATTTCACTTCCTGCTGTAAATTTACCTGGAGTAGTCGAAATGCGTTTGCAGTACTTGGAAGGCTGAATTCCCGAAGCAAAAGAAACCATTCTGAACACATTTCTAAAACACATTTGTGGTTATCTGAAACAAAATTGAGCTTTTCCGAAATAGGTTTGCGTTTTTCTGAAAGGCAAATTGAATATGAGTAGTCCACTTGCAAACAGCGTTATGTGATTTTATAATAGAAAGCCATAAATTTGAAAAAACAACTACGACAACAAACAACATTTAAATTGAATCTTTTTTATTATTACCTGAAAATTTGGATAAATAAGAGCCTTATAAAATTATAACATAACATAACATGACATAAGATAACATTAACAGTCTATACGACCTAAAGCACTTTTCTAAGTTCATCAGAATATGTATACTTTTGAAAGTTTATAAACAAGTATGATAGCGACTTTTGGAAGAAGAGTTAACATTTGATGCTATTTTTTTCAGAATATAAAAAGATTTTGCACTTTGTTGTTAGTGGACATGAAACTACTATAAATACTGGTACATAATCCTCCAAAAACTAAAAATCGAAAAAATTTTACATAGCGCACTTTACAAGTGGACTACTCATATCTAAAATACATTTGCTGTTTTCTGAAACACATTTGAGTTTTTCTGAAACACATGTGCGTTTTTCTAAACTAAATGTATATTGTACTTATTTTTATTTTTTTTTAGTGCCTTCTTTTGCTTATTTTGCGATTTTTAGTGCCTTTTCCTGCCTATTTCGCTATTTTATTTAGCCTTTTCAAGCCTATTTCGTTATTTTGTCTTGCCTTTTTATAGGTTTTTAGGTCCTAAAAATCCTTCCCTGTTAATAGCATTGGATATACGAGAAGAGATTTAGCATATTTTGCAAGTTTCTATTATAGTAAAATTCATTAAACAATTGTCTAATTAGAAATCTATAAATATTTTCATACATGGCAGGATTAAACAATATTAAAAATATGCTGCAGAAACTCAACAGCTTAGCTAAGTAGCAATGACATGCTAAAACAGTATGTTTGAGATGGAATGACAGGACATAGCAATGCGTGAAATTTTTGAAAATGACATATTCACAGAAAATTTTGAATTTTACAGTACTTTATTATACACTAATAAATGCTTTTGTAGTCTGATTTCTTAAAATTTTTAAACAATGAACTAAGTTCTCAATTCAAGTCAATTTACGCCATACATATTGTATAACTCAGTGATTCCCAAAGTAGTCCAGGTGGACCCCCAGGGGTCCATGAGTTGTAAATGGGGGTCCACAAAAATGTATCTGGTTTCGTTATAAAGAACCAAAATGGTTGCTTGATAGCCTCTTTATTTAACTTCAGTTATTTTTAGTGGTGTATAGTGCTCTTGACGCACTGCTGCACTTACCATAACTTTGTGTTTTCATACGTGGGGACGCCTTAAAGGTCACCTGCAGACTAAAGAGAACCGGATGCTGGTATAACAATGAGTGGAGCGCCGCAAAAATTGCTGGCGGCAGAGATTTAAGCACTTGTGTCTTTTCAATGCTACAGGATAGTACGCCACCATCACCTTTGTTGAAGAAGACTGAATGCTGGTTTGATTTCATCGCTGAGACTGGACTCACATATTGTCGAATCTTCACTGATGGCTCCAAAACTGACTCTGGGTCATGATCTGGGGTCTTTTCGAGGTTAATGGAGATAAGCTTCACTATTCTGTAGGGGAATATGCCACGGTCTTCCAGGCTGAGGTAATTGCAATACCCAAAGCCATGGACTACGTGGTGGAACATAGGTGGAGGGGAAGGAGTTTACGTGACTGCAGTGACAACCAAGCTGCACTTAAGGCATTGACCAGCCCTCTATTTAAATACTTCCAAACTAGTTCGGCAATGCAAGTCTCGACTAAAATATGATGGTGAACACGAGGTTGTTTTACTCTGGGTGCCAGGTCACTCTGGAGTACCTGGTTATGAGACATCTGATCATTTGGCACGAGTTTGCTCTGACTAGGAATTCCTCGGTCCGCAACCAGTTTTAGCACTCCCACCTTCGGCAATCGAAGCCACCATCAGAAACTGGGTGAATACTTCGCTCAGAAATGACTGAGAGGCATCGAGGGGATGCAGGTGGGCAAAACCCATGTTGCCTCCAATCTCACAAGGTTTATCTAATTTTTTGCTCTCACTGAGCAGACGACATTGCAGACAACTTGCTGGACCTTACTGTGATTGGCGTAAATGACAATTCCATTTGCCCATCTTGCCTTGAAGAAGATGAAACGGCGGAACACTTTTTGCGCTTCTTGCTTGCTTGGTTATTTGTGAGAGCCTTTTTTTAAATCGTTTCTTTCTCTATTGTAAGTTACTGAATTAAAAGTTTAACGTAAAAAGTTTAGCCGTTTTGATGTTTTAAGTTTTGTGTTTTAAAAATGTGATAAATATTTTTCGCTTTACTTTAAAACTCGGAGCGATAACAATAAAAATGATGCCATTAACACAAGATAACTATTTTATATATACTCCACGTGCAAAGTCATGAGTGTGGCGAAAATTTGATGAGTTTATGGTGAAGATAATGTAAATAACGCTAGCGCTCGCAGTGCTCTTAAAAACTATAACTCTTCCGAGCGAGAGATTATTTTGATGTATTTACGAACTTTATTTCTTAAAACCTACAAGTGTGTAATCACATTATTTTTATAAATAGAACACAAGAAAATATTTTACTTTTATTTTGGCCACTCTGAGTTTAGTTTTTGAATTCACCCGCGATGCAAATTTACATTGTCAGATCTAATTTTCACATTTAATTTTGTTACGAGATTTGGGAATATTTACAAATGTATCAGCAGGGGGTCCACAGAAACCAGTAAATTTTTGAAAGGGGTCTACGAGAAAAAAAGTTTGGGAACCTCTGGTATAACTGAAGTAAACAAGTTTCTTAAAAATTGAAGAGAGTTTATTGTAATAAAAATGTTCGGGACCCCGGGATTTAGTTGAGGAACTGCAGCAAACTCTAACATAGAAATACTCCAAAGATTTCAATCGAAAACTCTCAGAATTATTGCAAATCTATCACAGCGCGAGTGACGAAAGCATCCACAGTAGCATGCTGATATGACTCGCTTATATATACACGAGATTTGGAAGTTTTTATCCAGACATCCAGTCGACATGTTTGAGATATCGTTGGAAAGGTCTTGCAGAGTATGTCCAGAAAATGTATTCAAGCTTCATAAACGATTAACCGGATTCTTAAAAATTTGGCTAAACTGTTGCGAAACAAAAAACGTTTTTTTGCTTTTGCCGGTTTAAGGGGGCATGTGGATACACCCAACATATTTAGTGTTATTCTATAGGCCAATACCTTTCATTAAGTTCCGGCTACTAGTGGGAAAGATATAGAGGTAAACGTGTTTTGGTTCGTGTCTCCACTACGAGATGCTTTGGTATGTATGTGGCGTCTGTACGTACCATCATTTAATTTTTTTCAAACTTTCAGGTATTAAAGTACAAAAAAACTAAGAAGGTTTTGTTCCAGGATGTTTTGATTCGTATGCCTTTGTGGGCGTGGCTGCTGCCTGTAATTCGAAAAAAGGCAATTTTTAAACTACCCCTGAGGACGCACTACTCAGTCCATGTCATTGCTGTGGATATCAGTAGAAGGGTCTTAAACAAGCTTTCTAACGCTATCTTTTGTGTTTATAAAATATAAATATGTCATAACTTTACCGCCTGAAAACTGAAAATCGGGCTGCTGAAAATATAGATTTCGGGCATTTTCTCAAAAACTGGTCAGTCGATTTTTTTCTACGTTTCCACAAATCTAGCCCAAAACCTTAGTTTACATCTGGTATATAGCTTATATCTGGGAAAACTCTTGTGTTGGTGATATTGCGATTCGAATTGAAAAAATGTCGCTCCAAAAAGGGTCAAATGGTTAAAAATTAACATATCCGTCTAATTTGGTTACTTTAAGATATAAAAATAACATACATGCAGTTCCCCGGAAAAAATCGCCCATTCCCCGATTTCCACTTAAACCGAAATTCCCTGATTATCGGCGAATTTCCCGCGAGTTGACAAGTTGAAGGATGCAGCTGTGCTAATCACTTCGTACATGGCTTGGAAACCACAATTTGTGTGTATTTTAGAGTTTTTTCAGTCACATGTTCATTTCAGTTCATTTTAATTGCAGGTATGTACACAATATTTACCTATGCTACATGGGTTTATCACCCGCACTTAAACCCCTGAAAGGACGCGCACAATATTACCTACAGTTGTACATAAATATGTATGTATAAATGCATTTAGTTCACCCAATGCGCCGCTACTACTTACATACATATGTATAAATTGCCACTGAGCAAAACTACTTGAGAAAAAATCATTAGTTTAATAGCACGAGTGCAACATCGTACACGGGATAGAAGTAAAACTTCTTAAAAAAGCACATGTGTGCAGGGTACGAAAATAAACTATATTGTACGTTACTATTTCGTTTCGTTTCTTACTTCAACAGTTCGGTACAATACGAAAACAAAACGGCTAAGTTCACTTTGGCGATAGTACACTACAGTAGTTTAGTAGTTACAGACGAAGCAACAAACGAAATGAATCGTGCAGAGAAAAATATCAAATAAAACACCTCTTTGAGGTAAAATTTTCGAGTGATGAAAGCTGAACTAGAAACACAAAATTTATGATATCAATTTCCTGACGAAAATTATACGCATTTTTTAACTGCCTTTGAAACGTACGGAAAATCTTTTTTTATTTATTTTGGGTTTCTAGTTCAGCTTTCGTCACTCGAAAATTTTACCTCAAAGAGGTGTTTTATTTGATATCAATTATTTTGGCGTAGCAAATTTAAAATCGACGAAAATACAAACAATAAACTAAATGTTTTATTTTTCTCAAATAAATTGCTAAAACACATAGTTTTTCGAATACGGAATAAAGCGAAAAAGGATGATCAAGGATATGATGATATCAAGGATGATATGTATTCGAAAAAATTAAAAATATGAGAAATGATAAAAACTTATCAACTGGGTACCAACTTTGGATACAATAATTAACTGTATTCGTCTGATTACCTTAGTTTAATTGTTGTTAAGATTTTTACTGGGTGTGGGGCGCACACATGTGCTTTTTTTAAGAAGTTTTACTTCTATCACGTGTACGGTGTTGCACTCGTGCTATTAAACTAATGATTTTTTTATTACAACGCTTTTATCAACTTGCAATGTTGTGTTCCAGAAACTTTCAATGTTGTGTTCCAGAAACATTCAATGTTGTGTGTCCGACACCATAAAGCAAAGCTTTGAAAAGCTCCTATAAAAAAGCATAGTGAATAGGGCGAGGTAGATGACATCTAGATGTCGCCCTATGTACTACGTTTGCTACACCGGAAATAGACGACACGCCATTTCTTTAAATAAAATTAATTGGTGCTCGTTTGTATGTACATACATATGTAAATGCATGTGTGTGCACCTTTCTATTAATATCGTTAAATTATTTTAATATCTATTGCAAACTTTTATTCAGACAGGACTAAAAAGTAGAAAATA
>NW_023458688.1:155803-175603 GCF_013731165.1 Rhagoletis pomonella
ATCTTTATCTTTATCTTTATCTTTATCTTTATCTTTATCTTTATCTTTATCTTTATCTTTATCTTTATCTTTATCTTTATCTTTATCTTCATCTTCATCTTCATGTTCATCTTCATCTTCATATTCATCTTCATCTTCATCTTCAACTTCATCTTCATCTTCATCTTCATATTCACCTTCGTCTTCATATTTATCTTTTCCTTTATCCTGATCTATATCTTCATTCTTTTCTCCATTTACGTATTTACCCCCACCATTGTTATTAGGTTAGGTAGTTAAATTTTCCTTCCTCTTTTTATTTACATTGTTTCTTTAGTGATATCATGTCATGTGTTGAAATTGGGTGTGATGAGTTGCAGTGTGGTGGAATTGGGTGTGGGAGTTACGATGTTATGAATTCAGGTGTGGTGGTCTTAAGAGGTGTGGTGAATTTAGTTGTGGTGAGTTGAGGTGTGGTGAATTAAGGTGTGGTGAGTTAAGGTGTGGTAAGAAAGTTGAGGTGTGGTGAATTAAGGTGTGGTGAGTTTAGATGTGGTGAGAAAGTTGGGGTGTGGTGAGTTAAGGTGTGGTGAATTAAAGTGTGGTGGATTTAGGTGTGGTGAATTTAGGTGTGGGGAGTGAAGTAGTGGTGGATTTAGGTGTGGGGAGTTAAGGTGTGGTGAATTAATGTGTAGCGAACTCAGGTGGAGTAAGTTTTTAAGCGGAGGTGAGATGAGTTGAGGTGAGTTAAGTTAAGTTAAGGGGTTAAGTTAAGATAAGTTATCTTTATCCTTATCTTCATATTCATCTTCATCTTCTTCCTCGTCTTGGTCTTCATCTTCTTCTTCATCTTTATCCTTTCCTTTATCCTGATCTAAATATGTCCATTCTTTTCTTCATTTACATATTCACCCCCACCATTGTTATTAGGTTAGGTATTTAAATTTTCCTTCCTCTTTGTCTTTATATTTAGGTTTCTTTACTTTTATTTTAATTTCTGTATTTATCCCTTTCTTCTTCTCCATACTCAAAATTATCTCATCCTTGTTTGAGGCTAATCTATTCATGTACATACATACATACATCTTATTCCTAAACTGCTGCTTAGCACGTTTCTTTAATTCACTATCAATATTAAAGCATACATTTAGGAGGCATTTCCGCCCCAACCATGTACATGTATGGCATTGGTATTGGTGTGACTTTTGAATTGATTTTTTCGCTCTATTTTAAACTAATTTGAAATTTTAAAAATTGCCTGCACATCAGCATCAAAATACCTTTCTAATGATATATAATTGTTTATACCTTAGAAGTACAGTTTAGCCGTAAAAGGGGTGTAAAGGAAACATGATTGCCTATTTATATAATATATATATATGTATGTAGTAGTAGTCGCACATTGGGTGAACTAAATGCATTCATACATACATATTTATGTACAACTAAAGGTAAATACCAGGTAGGTTAAGTGCGGGTGATAAACACATGTAGCATAGTTAAATACTGTGTTCATACCTGCAATTAAAATGGGGAAGAATGTTACAATTTCGGCATGTGACTGAAAAAAACTCTAAAATACACACAAATTGTGGTTTCCAAGACATGTACGAAGTGATTAGCACAGCTGCAACCTTCAACGTGTCAACTCGCGGGAAATTTCCCGATTTGCGGGGAATTTCGGTTTAAGTGGCAATCGGGGAATGGGCGATTTTTTTCGGGGAACTGGATATGTTATTTTTATATCTTAAAGTAACCAAATTAGACGGATATGTTAATTTTTAACCATTTAACCCTTTTTGGAGCGACATTTTTTCAATTTGAATAGCAATATCCCCACAACAAGAGTTTTTCCAGATATGAGCTATATACCAGATGAAAGCTAAGGTTTTGCGCCAGACTTGTGGAAACCTAGAATAAAATCGACTGACCAGTTTTTGAGAAAGTGCCCGAAATCTCTATATTCAGCAGCCCGATTTTTAGTTTTCAGGCGATAACGTTATGGTGTATTTATATTTTATAAACACAAAAGATAGTGTAAGATAGCTTGTTTGAAGACCCTTCTACTGATATCCACATCAATGACATGGACTGAGTAGTGCGGCCTCAGGGGTAGTTTAAAAAATTGCCTTTTTTCGAATTTCAGGCAGCACACAGGCATACGAATCAAAACATCCTGGAACAAAACCTTCTTAGTTTTTTGTGTAATTTAATTCCTGAAAGGTTGAAAAAAATTAAATGATGGTACGTACAGACGCCACATACATACCAAAGCATCTCGTAGTGGAGACACGAACCAAAACACATTTACCTCTATATCTTTCCAACTAGTGGCCGGAACTTAATATATAAGGTATCGTTTGAAAGGTATTGGCCTATAGAATAACACTAAATATGTTTCGTATGAATAAAAAAGATTTTCCCTACGTTTCAAAGGCAGTTAAAAAATTCGTATAATTTACGTCACGAAATTGATATCATAAATTTTGTGTTTCCTGTTCAGCTTTCGTCACTCGAAAGTTTAACCTCAAAGAGGTGTTTTATTTGATATATTAATACGCTAACATAAATTTGGCTCCGTTCGTTTGACGATTCTACAAAACCGATTTCAAAACCAAGCACACTATTGAAAACGTATTTTTCTGTAGATGAGGAGTTTTTATGGTTTCTAGATTGGTGAAAAATTCCGGCCAAAATCGTAGTTTGAAAATTTCCGTATTAGTGTATAGTTCTGGTTGAAACCTGTTCGGTTTGATTTGTTTTCGCATTTTGTTTCACTTCTAATTTGATATTAAACTTTGTAATAAAGATAAATGTGGTGAAGAAGAAATAAATGATAACGATGAAGATAAAAAATAGAATGCAAAAGTGAAGATAAAGACGAAAATGGAGACAACGAGAAATACATAAGAACAAGGGTAAGAAAATGTATTGAAATTTTTCGATACGAATCGAAGTAAATTCAATTATAAAAAATTTAGTTATCGAATGTTATCGAGTTACCGAAATTTATCGAGTTATCGAAATTTATAGGTATCGAAATTTATCAAGTTATCGAGCTATAAAACTTTATGGGACTATCGAAATTTCAAGGTTATATGAGTTTATCGAGTTATTACTGCTTATCAAATTTATCGTATCACCAGAGTGTAACGAGTTATCAAAGTTTCTCGATAGCTTTCGGAAAAATATGGAGCTATCAAAACTAACCGAGTTATCGAAATTTATCCAAAGGTATCCAAAGTTAAGCGAGTTAACGAAATTTATCGAGCTCTCGAAACGAAAAATTATCGAAATTAGTGGAACTATCGAATTTTGTTGAATCGAATTATCGATATGTATAAAATAATCCAAATTTAAAGACAAACTGGAATGTATGGGGTCAACTTCCAAAATGTTAAAAATTGTAGTTGTCACGTGTTAGTTCCAAAGCAGGAAATTTTCCGGTAAGTAATTTTAAACGACGTGCTAAGTTAGGAAATCCTTCCAAGGGTCCTAGTACAACTTATTATGTAACAAACAGGCAACTGCATCGTCATCGTAAAGTCCTAACCTTTGCAGAAGAAATAAAAAAACATGCTGTCTGTTATGATCAGTGTTGCCATTTTAGTTATTTTCCGGCTAGATTCAGCTTCTTATATTTGGGTTTAGCCTGAAAAATCCAGTTTAGCGTTTAGCTTTTTCTTAAAATTATTTAGTTTTTTGCTTTTGCTCAAAATAGTAACTGCAAATTTAAATAGTGTTAAAATGTTTAATGCGATTTTTAGTGTTAGGTATGGAATAAAAAACAAAGACAAATGCTGTCATGATATTTTACTTCGGCGAGTTCTCATATAAAAATTATACCCTCCTAAGATGTATACAAAATATTCACATTCGTCTGCATCTAAACATACCCTCTGTGTTGATGAGGTACAAGTAGTAGTGAAGTATGTGTAGTTTCCCTCGTCAGAAAGCACAAAAAAGGCTTCTGAGGCTTCTCTTTATCCAATATCTACGTGGGTAGACTGGTTTTTGAACTCTTTCGACCCTCTCATCACCTTTAAGATTGAGTGAACGGGGAGCAGTAGTTGCAAGACGACAGCGACGAATTTCTACACGGATGGGTCGAAGCTTAACGGAAGTGTCGATGGTTGGTTCTTTCTTGCCGCGCACCAGCATCACGCAGAGCTAGCATTAAGGAAGCAGCCGAATGTCTGTCAAACTGCTCGACTTTGGCAAGAGAATTGTCCCCGGTCAGACTCATTTGGGTACCAGGCCATATTGATATTGCAGGAAATCGCATTGCGGAGAAATCGGAAAGGTACTTTCGAGGTATACTGGCCGGGTAAAGAGTGGGAGTACTTTCTCTTTGGTAGGTTTATAGGGGGATACTGAAGTATTTGTTTTCTCGATGGGGTTAAATAACACACCGAAAACTTTATCCTAAGCAGCCTTTGCTCATTGGTAACTCTACCGAGTGGACGCGAATACCAAACAACAAATGACACTAAGGAGTCCTTTCAAAGTTCTGGGGGAAAATGAAGCTTAATATAATAATAAACAAGTAAGAGCAGCGCTGTCTTCGGCTATGCCGAAGGCTTCATACCTTTCATGAACATCTGCAAATTTTACTTTGACAGATTACTGCTTTTGAATACATCTGCATACATCGATAGAGGAGTTACATACTTATATAAAAAATCGCATCTAAACAATCAGAGGTATGGAAGATATACTTTATATGACACCAATCTAAGTGATTTTCACCGCTATGTGATCTGTATGTAAACCGGTAACACAATTTATTGGATTTAGTTTCGTACATAAAGGAGATATATGGCAAAAACTGGTATCTTAACAATCAGTGCTATAGGAGATAAAGCTTATACAGCATAGATTTTGACGATTTTCTCAGCAGACTTTGTATTATTATTTATAAAATATCTTACGAAATTTATCGGTTTTAGCTGTTCAAATAAAGGAGTTTTACAGTAAAATCCCATATCTGAATAATCAGATGTAATAATGAGTGAAAATGGTGCGAAATTTCATGTTCCTAGCTGCATAAATGGAGGAGTTATGATAAAAGACCTCATATCTGAACAATCAGTTGTATGGGGGCTGCAGGTTATAGTGACCCGATCTTTGTTATTTTCGCTGTAAGTCTTCTGTTGATAATGAGTGAAAACAGCGCGAAATTTCATGGTCCTAGCTACATAAATGGATGAATTATAACGAAAAATCTCATATCTGAACAATCAGTTTTATGGGAGCTATATGTTATAGTGGTCCGATTCTTCCGGTTCCGACAAATGACTAATACATAATAAAAAGACACCTACCTACCAAATTTTATCCGGATATCTCGAAAACTGAGAGACTAGATTGTATACAAACAGACAGACAGACGGACATGGCTAAATCAGCTCAGCTCGACGTTCTGATCATATAAGTATACATTTTCATGGGTCTATCTCTTTTTGTTCTGGTACTTACAAACATCGGACCAAAGTTATAATACCATTTCA
This sequence comes from Rhagoletis pomonella, assembly GCF_013731165.1. Lineage (NCBI taxonomy): Eukaryota > Metazoa > Arthropoda > Insecta > Diptera > Tephritidae > Rhagoletis > Rhagoletis pomonella. The sequence goes on from NW_023458688.1 coordinate 161,293, forward strand.
TGCTCATGAAAGGTATAAAAAATTAAAGTGAGACTCCGCCAAGTAGAAAAGAAATAAACAAAATTGGTAGCAACAAAACAATAGTGAATGTACAGATAGCCTAAAATTATGCTATGTTTTGAGCACTTCTAAATATTGACACTACTTCACGGTTGCCATAGTATGCCCTTAAACCATATCCCTTCCAAAGCGGGAGGGCAGGAATAGTCTCAACAACAACAACAACAGTATAGACAACAAAGGTCACAACAGCAACAGCAGCAAGAAACCCACCTCTGCACCACGAAACACCGCAAAAATTACATTTACAGACATAACTAGAAAAACAACAGCAACAACCAAAAAAGCAAGAATAGAAACAGTGAAAACCACTGTCGATCCCAAAACAGACACCAAATTCGTGGAGCTCACAATGCCCCACCTAGACCAATAGTAAAAACCCAAATATTCAGGATCAAATTGAGCTACTTAAGAAACAGCTACAATTACTGTATCAACAGCAAGCCTCAAATGATAAATCTATCCCACGTAAGGAATGGACAACCGTAGAACCCCAAAAAAAGGCCACTAGAAAGCACAGATAAGCCCACAAACACCAAAAAACAAGCAAAACTTGATAATTACTGGCTAGGCGAATCTCAGGCTAAAGAAAATTGGTTTTCATCTCTTGAAATAGAAGACGATGAAGACCCCAGCCCAAAGAAAATAGTCCCAAGCCCCCATATATCCCTATTAAGATTTACAATATGAAACACGGAAACACGAAAAAACCGCTACCAATGTTCATAGTAGGGCTAAAAGCAAACCCTAATAACAAGGAAATATACGAAATCAAATATCTCTTCAACACAAAAATTGTATTAGAACCCCCACGCCCAAAACGCGAAATCCCGCAGTGCGCTAACTGCCAAAAGTATGGACACACAGAAGAATACTGCCGTAGAAGACTGGTATGTATTAAATGCGCTGGCCCCCACTTGTCTGCAGATTGCTCGCGCAAGACAAAATCCAACGATGTTAAATGTGCTCTATGTGACGAAAATCACCCAGCAAACTATAAAGGCTGCAGAAAATCTGCAGAAACTTACAGCGTTTTATTTTCTCGAAATAAAGGTGCATTTATTCTGCCCTGCGCCAGGGCTGTCAAGTTTTCGTGTTCTTTTCTCAGCGTTTTCACATGCATATTGCGTGCTCTTTCCTTAAAATGTTGCACTCTGATAATGTTGCCGTATAAGAAGGTGAAATTTTTTGGAGAAAAGAAAACCCCATTAAATACCCACCATTAAGAAGAATGGAGTTTACTTTCTTACTCCCAAATGTTGAAAAGTACACAAGATCTGAGCCCAAGTAACTCAATAAAATGAAAACGCATCTGATGCCACAAACGAAATGCGAGAAATGATAATGCTTTTCAAGCAAGTCATGCAACAAATCACAACTATGATGAATCTGCTCGTCACCCTTACGATGAAGTCCAGCAGCATACAATGCCATGACTATTCTCCTGTGGAATGCTAATGGCCTATCAGAACACGTACTCGAGGTTAAAAGGCTACTAAAGTCTCATAATATAGATATTCTCCTAATATCTGAAACCCATTTCACCGAAAAGAGCTATTTTCAAATACCGAATTACAAAGTCTATCACACAAGTCATCCCAATAAAAAAGCACACGGTGGCTCAGCTATATTAATAAAAAGCAATATTAAACACTTTAATATTAACTCATACTGCACGGAAGCTATCCAAGCTACTAATGAAGTTGTCGAGAACATGAACAACAATCTCAGCAGTATATAGATCACCCGATTGAGTCAGATGATTGTGTTAAATTCTTCAAAACTCTAGGAAGCAGGTTTTTAGCTGGAGGAGACTACAACGCAAAACACCCACAATGGGGATCTCGCCTCATCACTACTAAAGGCCGACAACTCTTTGCGGCTATGATTAAATCTTCCCTCAGGCTCTCCAACGTATTGGCCAACCGGCCAAAAGGCCTTTATGAAAGTTATTCCTTTATCTTTCCTTTTTTTGAAGAGAGTGTCACAAATTGAAGGGCTTCTGCTTTCTCTACTCAAAGAAGAGCTTCCAAAAGGGCTTTTGTAGGACGTATTTCAGAAGGCCTTTTGAAGAAGTTCTTTTAAAGCTGTTTCTTAATTCATAAAAATATACTTCTTCTGTACCGGCATTTGAACCTGGTACACACAGAATTATAGCCGACATCTCTACCTACTCGGCTACGGCAGTCAAAAGCTTTTTTGCTTTTAAATTCACATTCTGCATATGTGACAATGAAATCAGTTCCCTTCATATGGAAATCGTATAGCTTTTTATTTTATAAATATTGATATAGAATGCGAAGGGAGGTTTTGCTCGATTAAAATCTTGACAAAATTTCTTTATAAAAAACTTATCAAGAAAACGCAGAATTGTTTATTGAATGTTATCTATCTATACTATAATAAAACTGTAGATTGTTTTTCTGTTTGAACTCACTAATCTCCGGAACTACTGAATGGATTTTCATGGGGCTTTAACTGGTATCTAGACAGTGACCTCGGACGTAACATAGGCTATATTTTATCAAAACTGGAATGTGGACAAAAAAGATATACCAATTTTTGCAAACAAAATTTACTTTGCACCAAATTCTTTTTAATACAATTTTGCTTTTCAACGGCATCAACATATGCCAGTGTTTATTTTTCGTTATTGATATTTTTTTCAACTGAAATAGTAGTTAGTGTCGTTCGTACATATTGTAAACGATCTTGAACATAGATACATACGAGGTTAAACGTTTCTCGCGGAGTTCTGTGTCTTACAAGAGTGGTGTGTTTCTAAGAATCCGTAAGTCAAAAGATAACACAGGGCAACACTGATTTTGGTGCGGCAAATGTTAAATCTGTTTTTGATAGACTTTTTTGAGCTGATTACGAATCCGTAATTATAAAGATTCCATCACGTACAGATTTTGAGAAAATCGTGGCCAAAGTGTCAAAAAATCGGTTTTTTTTCAATATTTGAGAAGCTCGAGCAAAGAGTACAAATGTGGTAGAACCCTCCACTTAGGCTTAACTTAAAGCTAGAACCCTAGGCTACTGCCCCTGAAAATACCATCCCTGCACCTTTACTTGATGGCCATTTATAGTCATTTGTTGAACAATAAAAAAAATGCTGGCAAATTGTGCTATTGAAAAAAAAATGCTGCCAAAATCAGTTTTCAGTGATGTTAGGGTCAAGACGAAGAGATGGTATTTTTAGGGATTGTAGTCGAAAGTTCAAGCCTTAATTTAAGCTTAAGTGGAAGGTTCTGTCACCTTTTGTTTAATTGCGGCAGGGACTCAAACTTCGCCAAAAGTCAAATTTTACTGCTCAATAAATAACTATAAGTGACCATAAATTCAATGTGCAGGAATGGTATTTTCAAGGATAGTGGTCGAGGGTTCTTGCTTTAATCTAAGACTAAATGGAAGGTTCTATCACCTTTTTACTCTTTGCTAGAGCTTCTCAAATATTGCAAAAGCCCGATTTTTTTACACTTTGACCTCGATTTTCTCAAAACCTGTACGTGTTGGATCCTTTGTACTTACGGATTCGTAATCAGCACAAAAACAAGTCTATCAAAAATGGATTTAACATTTGTCGCACCAACAATTTTTTTCATTTTTGTTGGCCTGTGTAATCGGTAGGTAGAAACTGCTTTATTTAAATTTCTTTGTGTTTCGTGTATCACTATGGGGTTTTGTACATTCAAATTAATTAGATAATTTGAAAACGCTCACATGAAAAGCATGTTCTGTGAATTAAGCGGATATAGTTCGAAGCATTCCCTTGAGTCAAGAATTTACATTTGGAATTAATTATGTATTCACATTTCTAGCGAATTTCTAATTTTCGGAATTAAAAGAAATTATCGAGAAAAACGTTTTTTTAATTTATGTGGGAACGGACGACACTGACCTCACGAACAACACTGACCTGACGAAACACAGCAACACCACTACGGACAGAAAGGCAACACGGACAAGACGAAGCTATTGAACGAAATAAACGAAAACGACAGTTTCAGTTCAAAACTCGCAATCGGCTCGTGAAGGCGTAAGACAGACAATGAAGACGGTCGTGTTAATCTAGTTTTAAAAATAAGCTTACATGTAAAGTTTCTACATACTAAAAGGTGTAAAATTACTAAGTACTATTAAACAATAAACTGGAAATGTAAATATACTATTAAATAAATTTAACTATCGAACACTATTTGTGTAAACCAACAAATAAATGGGGACTCGCCCGGGAATTAGTGCCGTCAAGCCAATATCCCAAAGTGTGAAGAACTTAAAATAAAGTGTTTCTCTGCCATGTGCGAAGAAATAAAACTACTACCATGAGAGAAATGCTAAAAAACTTTCCTGAAGAGTGCTAAAAACTGTGCAAAAGAATACATTTTTAAAAACCCTTGTGGTACCACTAACTCTGTCGTAAATATGTACATATGTGCGCGCATACAATAATCGTGTAGCAAGGCGAATAGCACAAAGCACTAGTGAAACGAAGTTGAGTGTTTAAAACATACGTACTCATATAGTAGTACATACGCATGTACCTATATTTTTTCACGTATGTATGTATATACATGCGTACGCTAAAGAAAAAATCTGTAACGACGAACGCAAATTGGCAGCAAAACGAAGCTGCGTCGCAATCGACATTCCTAGATACATATGTACATTATTTTCGTCGCTAAACGAAAACGAGCATTCATTTATTCGGCTCCATGTATGTAGGTTGCAAAAACACATTGCGAACGAAGACGTGAAAAAGAGGAAAGCCGTTAAAATTCAAAAGAAGAAAAGTGAATAAGAAGCAACGAAGTGAGAAACCATTCCCCGTCAAGCGAAGCAAGAAGGAGAAATAAGTTAGCGAAGTTGAAAGAAGAACAGCAACAAAAGTAGAAATATCGAAGCAGTTTAATGCAAAAGGGAAAAGGTGAATAAGAGACAACGAAGTAAAGAAGCAGTCGCCGCCAAGCGAATCTGAAGAAGTCACGAAGCTGAAGATGTATTAAAGCAGTTGAGATAAAGAATACTCAATAAAAACAAAGAAATGAAGAGGCAGTCGCCGCTAAGCGAAATACAAAACAGAACAAAGTTGCACGCATAGAAATACGCAGAAAACTGAATTAGGTCAGGGAAGTAAGAAGCACTCGCCGTCAAGCGAAGTGAGAAGTAAATTTGAAGAAGAACAACGACGAAAGCAGAATTAACAAAGCAGCAAACTGCAGATCAGCTGTCAACATCAAGAGAAGCCAGTAGCAAAACAAAGAAGTCAGCAATTCCAACGCACTAGAGGTAAAACTAAGTAAAGAAGCTTTCGCTGTAAGGAGAACTAGAAAGATGTAAGATAAGTAAACAAAGCAACTAGTAAATAGTTCATTGAAAGAAAAGATTGAAATCTCAATATGTATTTATGCAAGTAAATAGGTCAAAATAAGAAGGACAAAGTAAATTTAAAAGAGGTTTGAACTAAGAAAATATACTTATTTATGTACGTTGAAATTGTTTTTCTACAAAACTTGCATACTTTTAGCACTATTTAATTAAAACAGATTTCTTGAAAATTACATTGTAATCGTACAAACATACATACATATTTTACCATATAAGATTTTTCGTATATATAATACCACAGATTTTACTAAGAAAAATTTACAATTGACAGACAGACGATATTAGCGATGAATTGTGAGACACTAAAGCAGACGCTTAGGGAACTTCAGTTGGAAACAACTGGTGTTAAGAAAACCTTGCAGGGCAGACTACTCTTACATTACGGTGTTGATAGTGCAGATGATGACCAGTTGTCAAGTGTGTCCATATATGAGGATGTCCCTGTCGACGGGCATCCTAACCCAAAAAGATCCGTGTTCACTTTTAAGGACATTGAAGAAAGTTTATCGCAATTCAATGGTACGGATGCAGTCGACATTAGGCGGTGGGTGGAAGAATTCGAAGAAAATGCTTCGGCCGTTGGGTGGAATGAAGTACAAAAATTTATTTATAGCAAGCAATTGCTAAAAGTCGCTGCTAAATTGTTCATAAGAAGCGAAAGAGGTTTAGTAGATTGGGAAACATTGAAGAAAGCCCTAATGGATGAGTTTGGTGCACAAATTTGTTCATCTGAAGTTCACAAGAAGTTGCGAAATAGAAAGAAGGAATTCGGCGAAACTTTGCGAGAATATCTATACACATTGATGGAAATTGCTAAACCTATAAGTTTGGATGATGAAAGCATCATCGACTACTTTATTGAGCGTATACCGGACTCAAAGATAAACAAAGTTGCGCTTTATCAGGCAAAATCCATCAGTGAGCTTAAGTTCCAAATTAAAGTGTATGAAAAAATTCGCGAAAAACCCGGTTTTACGAGTTCTTTAAACAAACAAAACACCCAGGTGTCGCGAAAAGAAGAAGGAAGTGATCGAGTGGCTTCAAACAACAATGGAAAAAATTGTTTTAAGTGTGGGGTGGATACCCATTTAGCTAAAGATTGTACAAGCAAACAGTAAAAGTGCTTCAAATGTAATGAAATGGGACATCGATCTTTTGAATGCAAAAAGGAGAGTAAGGTACAGCAGGAACGGAGTAATATGATAGACGAAGATGGGCGGCTTAAGTTTAAAAAGATTTGGATTGACAATTTTGAGTTGAAAGCTTTAGTGGATACGGGATGTAGTTTGTGCTTACTGAGGCGTGATGTCTTAAAAAAGATAAATTTCAATGAAAGTATACAAGAAGAAAAACGTATTCTTCATAAGCATAAGCAAACGTCAAGCTGTGAAGTTCTACTTACATTGTGCTCTGTTTTGTCTTTGTATTTTGCAAAGTTTATTGTGCTAATTTCTGAGTAAAAGTTGCTATAAAAGGTGCCTACGAGCATCTTAGTGTGATAATAATCGAAGCTAAGTGAAAGTTTTGTGATTTTTGTGGTTTATATTAAATTTAATTAAATTTCACTAGCTTACATCTAATCTTGCCGAGTCATTTGTTGTTATCATTGTTGTTGTTATTCCTTTGTAGTTAACTGAGATCGTTTCTATTTTTGCACATTTCTTTTTGCTCTTTTTGTTTACTTCGTTTAGTATTTCTTGTCACAGCTGTTTGCGCTGCGTTTATTAAGTGTCACAATACAGTGATACTCAAACTGTTCGCTACATATATTTTTAAGCTAAATACATCAGCTCCTAAATTGTTGCGTGTGTTGTGTTAAACTTATTTTGCTTGTCTTTGTATTACCATAAGTGTTATTAAATCTTTCAATATGAAGTGTGATCTTGATAACTGCCAAATTAAAAGCGAATCTGAACGCTACTTATCGTGCTGGCTCTGTGATGGTATTTGCCATCTAAAATGTGCTGGACGCTATTAATGATGGCAAAGGTCTTCGCTGGTCTTGCTTAAAGTGCAGGTCAACCGAAGTTGATCTCTTTAAGTTGTTTTGGCAAACCAGAAATGGGTTTTCTGAGGTAGGGAGAGAGTTGTCGGTACTGACCGAAAAATTTAAACATTATGAAAATGTATTTAAATCTTTTAAATGCTTAGATACCGTACAATCTATGAAGGACATTCATGTGTCAAAACGTAAGCGTCTTCATAGTCCGCCTAATGAAAGGACCGTTCCACGTCAGAACAATCTTCCGAATGACTTAATTCATCTTTCTTCTCCATGTCCACAGACAACGGAGTTATCTTCTTCAAAAGAACATATATCAAAGTCTGCTTCTAATAATAACGACCCTGCAGTATCTTCCCCTTCCCCCGTTGAAGTTGTGGCACCGACATCTAATATTCCAACGCTTACTCTACCCTGAATTAGTAATTCAGTTACTTAACCCCGTCCGCCGGTAATCGAGTCTAATACTAGGAGACTGGTTGTGGTTCCCCCAAAGAAGTCTATATTTGTATCTAGATTTTCGAGGGATACTTCCGAGGACGATATAAAGTTTTACATCTCGTCCAAAGTTAAAACTGTCAACTTAAGTATCAGAAAATTTAATTTTAAATATGAAAGAAATATTTCTTCATTTAAAATAGACGTAAATTTAGAAAATTTTGACATGCTGCTTAGTAGTTCTTTTTGGCCCTCCGGAGCTTTCGTTCGTGAATTTGAGTATAGGCCCAACAAAAATAATAATTTAGCAAATATTCCCCGTCAGAATACAGAACCAAAAAACTGATTACTAAATCTGCTTTAAGTATTTATTATCAAAACGTAAGAGGCATAAATACTAAATTAACGAATTTATATCTTAATGGCCTTGAATGCAATTATAATATAATTTCTTTGACTGAAACTTGGCTCAAACCTCACACTTTTAATTCAGAGATACTTTCAAATAATTATCATATATACAGAAAAGATCGGGAGGACAGAGTCGGCGGTGGCGTACTCTTTGCCGTAGACTCTTCAATACCATCTGAAGAAGTTAGTCTTCCACACATTGAATCTGCAGAATTCAAATGCATTCGTGTTCAGGTTGGAAGGGGGTTTACTTACTTAGATCTATGCTATATTCCTCCCCGATCTGACTTATCAGTGTATTCACAACATGTATCTTTACTGAAATCAATTAATTCAATGATTAAACCCTCTGATTCATTGATTGTGTTGGGTGACTTTAATTTACCAAATGTATCATGGAACATCATTGACAATGATATTGTACCTTTCTCGTCTAGCGCGTGCAACAACGTATTTTTAGAGGAGATTGCTGAACTCTGCCTGAATCAAGTTAATGTACTTCGCAATAAGTTTGGCAAAGTATTAGATCTTGTTTATGTTGATGATGCATCTAAGTCGGCTGTAAATAAATGTGACCCACTAGTTTTGCCCGAAGATGTCTACCACCCTGCTATTGAGATATCTTACGAAATTATAAACGATGGTCAAAATTGCGATGTCCAAACATACGAACCAAATATTCGCTTTGATTTTTCGAAAGCCAACTTTAAAAAACTGAATAAAGAATTGTCTAAATTGTCGTGGCCTATATACAAAGAAAAAGTTCAGCAAAGCGTTGCACATTTTAATTGTACTGTACATAGATTATTTGAAAAGTATGTGCCTAAACGCATGTGTGTTCCTGAAGAACAAACACAGTTATGGTTCACTAAAGAACTGAGAAACTTGAAAAACAGAAAGTCACGTTATTTTAGATTACACAAAAAACCGGCTTACACTCATACTATGTAAAATACTCACTTTTGCGTCACAAGTTCTTTAAATTAAACAAGAAGTGTTATAAAGATTACTTGTGTAAAATCAAACGACGTATAATATATAACCCCAAATCATTTTATGATTTCGTAAACTCCAAGCGAAATGTACGTGGGTTTCCTTCCGCCATGAAGTATCAAAATACCGTCTCTGGTGATAATCAAACAATTTCTAACATGTTCGCTCAGTTTTTTAAATCCAATTATTCCACTAACTCCCAAGCATACTTTGACTATCATTTTAAACTATGATGTTTTAGTTTACCTGAAGTCCTTAAAGCAGTCTTTTAGTTATGGTCCTGACCAGATCCCCACTTGTTTTCTTAGAAATTGTGCTGATTATCTCTATGAGCCGTTAACAGCCTTATTTAATTTGTCTCTTAAAGAGGGCGTTTTTCCAACTGTATGGAAGGAATCGTTCATAACCCCCTTACATAAAAGCGGTAGCAGGTCTTCAGTGGAGAACTACCGGGGCATAGCTAAGCATTCTGCAATTCCTAAATTATTTGAAGCAATTATAACAAATCGGTTGACGCATTCTATCACTTCAAGCATTTCATACAGTCAACATGGATTTTGCAAGGGCAAATCAACTTCTACAAATTTACTTGAATTAACATCCTATATCTCAAAAGCATTTAGTGAGAGCAAAACTGTTGATGTTATATATACTGATTTCAGTAAAGCATTTGACAAAGTGTGCCACTCGTTGCTCATCTATAAACTTGATCTTCTTGGTCTTCCACCTAATTTTCTACGTTGGATCTCTTCATACCTCTATGATAGATCACAAAGGGTATTGTTTAAAAATACTATCTCTGACGTCATTGATGTTACTTGAGGAGTCCCTCAGGGTAGCCACCTAGGCCCGATTCTGTTCTTGCTTTTTATAAACGATATTTCTACAGATATAAAATTCTCCAAAATTTTAATGTATGCAGATGATGTAAAACTTTATAAATCGTACGTTTCGATTAAAGAAAGGTCTTTGCTACAATCAGACTTAAACAGCATGGCTTACTGGTGTAAAGTAAATCTTATGCCTCTAAATCTTAAGAAATGTAAAGTAATGTGCTTCTCGCGAAGAGCTGTTCTGCCAGTTTCTTATATAATAGGTAACCATAACCTGGAACAGGTATACAATTTTGTGGACCTTGGTATCACAATGGATCCTAAGCTTAATTTTAATCTTCACATTAATGTGACAGTTAACAAGGCTAAAGGTGTACTTGCATTTGTGAAACGATGGTCAAAAGAATTTAGTGACCCTTATATCACTAAAACCCTGTTTACAACATTAGTTAGGCCGATTCTGGAATACGGCTCGGTGGTTTGGAATCCAAGGTATCAAATTTACTCAGACAAGATAGAATCAATTCAAAAACAATTCCTACTTTTTGCTTTAAGAAATTTCCGATGGGATTCTCAATATAGTCTTCCACCTTATACGAGTCGCTTAAAACTTATTAACCTTCCTACACTTGCCAGTCGCAGGGAAATGCTTGGTATAATTTTTATGGTTAAATTACTGACAGGCTCAATTTCAAGTCCGTCTCTTCTGGCTGATATAAGCTTTAATGTTCCCTCACGCGTATCAAGACACTTTTGTCCCATATTTCTGAAAGCTTGTAAAACCAATTTTTAATTGCACGACCCGCTCCGTTGCTTATGCCAGGATTTTAACTCTCATTCCAGCACGTTTGATATATCAGATCCGCTTTTCAGCATTAAGAAAGCGATACTCTCCTCTCTCAATAAGTGAATTATTGACATAAATACATAAAATCAGCTGATGAATTTAGTTCTGTAGCTGAACAGTTTTAGATCTCGACACTTAACAAACTCCTGCCTATCGTGACTCGGCACAAAAATTTAAAATATTGGTTCCGTACGTCATGCGGACTGCGCCCCTCGTGCGGATGGGCGGGAATGGAGGGTAAAAACCGTTGGGATATTATTATTATTATTATGTCGTAGTGGCTACAATAGGGTTTTTGATTATGAAGGTCAAGTTGGAAAAGTTGGAGTTATTTCTGAAGTTTTACATTGTAGATGAATGGGCAATCGACTACGATATTATCCTAGGAAACACAATACTAGAGTACGTTGATGTCAAAGTAACCCAGAAGGGAGTAGAATTTTTTCAAAAGGAAAGTGTAAACAACGATTTGAAGGGCAGTTCAGGTAGGCGAGAAGAACAGTGCAAGGAAATCAGCACTGACGTGGGCCTTGCGAAAGATAAAGAGATTGGTTGTGATTTATTTAGTGAGTTTGAATGTCTTTGCGCTGAAGTCCAAACAGGGGGTATAGTATATGAGTCTATAGATCTAACTCATTTGAAAGAAAACCATTCGCGTAGAGTTAAAGCTTTAATAAATGAGTATAGCCCACGGAAAGATATAATAAGTCCAGTAGAAATGAAAATTGTTTTAACTGACGACATCCCAGTTTTCCAACGCCCCAGAAGTATTCCATATGAGCGTCAGCGCGTAGTAGATAAGCAAGTTTCGGAATGGATAGACGAAGGGATTATACAGCCAAGCACATCAAGCTATGCATCTCCAATAGTTTTAGTAAGCAAGAAGGATGGAAGCAAACGCTTGTGCTGTGATTACCGCAAGTTAAATAAAAAAATTGTTAAAGACAACTTTCCAATGACGATCATGGACGATGTTATCGACAGATTACAGGGGGAATACGTATTTTCGACCTTGGATCTAAAATACGGGTTCTTCCATGTGCCGATGGATAGAGACTCAAGAAAGTACACGGCTTTTGTCACGCATACTGGGTAGTATGAGTTTTTGTTCGCACCTTTTGGTATAACAAACTCCCCTGCTGCATTCTGCCGGTTTATTTCGGTAATTTTCAGAGACCTTATCAGGGACGCTTCCAAGGGACTGAAAGGGAATAGAACGGTTTTTGGGGTTGACGTCTTATTTTAGGCGATTCGTACGAAATTACGCACTGTTGGCAAAACCGTTATCCGACCTGCTAACAAAAGGTTCAGTTTTTAAAATCGGCGATGAACAATTAATAGCTTTTCAACAATTAAAGGAGGTGTTGATGAAGAAGCCAGTTCTTAGGCTCTTCAACCCAAACGCAGAAACGGAGGTACACACGGACGCGTGAAAGTATAGTTACGGAGCGATAATGTTGCAAAAGTAGTCGGAAGATCAAAGTTTTCATCTAGTTCAGTTCTTAAGTCGTAAAACAAGCCCGTCAGAACAAAAGTACAGTGTATTTGAGCTCGAAGTTTTGGCTATAGTATAATGGAGAGTATATCTGCTAGGATGTAAGTTTAACCTAGTAACTGATTGCAACGCGTTTGCAATGACAATGCGTAAAGACGATGTTCCTCCAAGAGTCGCAAGGTGGGCAATGTTTCTGCAAGAGTTTGATCATCAAATCGAGCATCGGTCAAGGTCACAAACAGTGTTGCCGCGAATCATTTTTAGCGGTAGCCAAATTCCGTTAAAAAAAGGGCTAAAAAAGAGCTAAAAAAAATCGTTGTGGCTAAAAATGGTAGCTAAATTTTTTACTTACATATACATATATAAGTATACACGCAAACATTTTCAACTAGTAATGGTATAGAAAAACAATGAAGTCTGGAAAAAACCTAAGATTTTATCCAACCAAAAACCTTTTTGTATATACGACACCAGCTTGCTGGCTCCATCAAGTGATTGTACCATTAGACTCGAAGCATATAACTTACCAGCATGCTGGTACAATATTTATTTCTTTACAAATGAGGTCGAGAAAAGATCGAAATGATTAGATCCAAAATTTCATAATTTTTCTACCATTTTGTTAAACATTGTTTTTTTCAAAACTGCAATATCGTGAACTTAATCTTCCACTAACACGCCTTTGACCCATATAGGGCAAGAAATTTCCGCCAAAATACTTTTTACTTAGAAAATTGAGCTAATTTCATCAAATCATTTCAATCATAAAATTTTCAAATAGTTTTTGAAGTCGCACCAGCAGCTGGTACAATCACACCACAAGAACATACACATATTAAGGGCCGTAAACTTATCTACTTTAAACTATAGTAGTATAAAAACGTAAGGAACATACACTACATATATGTATATTAGACTGCATCACCAAAAAAAGTTGCGGTTTTTCCGCCCGGATTATAAAATCTCTTATATTTTAAGACGTCCACCAAAATATTTCGGAAATATATTAAGATTTAAGCGTGCTGGACCGATTTGAAAATACCTCCAAAAATTAAGTTTTTTATGAATAAAAATAGTTTCTTAAAAAACTTTTTGATAAAAGTCCCCTCAGATGACTAATTAGATTAAGCTTAAAAAATCTGCATAAAAATCTTTTCAACGGAATCGTAAGAATGAGGTTTTTGATGCTGTTTTTACTTTTTTCAAAGATTGGTTTACGAAAAACTTGAATAATTGCGCCAAAAATGTTCTGATGTAGACTTATGGGATCTCAGTAGAAAGGTATTTTCACTCTGTTTTTATTTCTGGCCAAAAAAAACGACATTCGTGTCCCATCTTATTTTTTCGAATACCAACACAACTTAATTCAACTTTGAAAGAAGTTCGTTCATCCTACCTTTCTCTTCCATCCTTTGAATGAGTTTATTAGCAAAGAAATAAAAGGAAAAATACCTTTCCATTCACACCTCATAAGTCTAAATCGGAAGAGTTTAGGTTCAGTTATTCAAGTTTTTCCTATACCAACCTTTGAAAAAAGTTAAAAAAACAGCATCAAAAATCTCATCATTACGATTCCGTTCAAAATTTTTTTTCTTTTTTTTTTAAATATTCTTATGCAAATATTTTAAGCTTAAACCGTTTCGTCATTTGAGGGGATTTTTAAAAAAAAATCTTTAAGAAACTATTGTTATTCATAAAAAACTCCATTTTTGGAGGTATTTTCAAATCGGTCCAGCTCGCTTAAATCTTAATATTTTTCCGAAATATTTTGGTGGCCGTCTTAAAATATAATAGATTTTATAATTCCAATGGAAAAATAGTACCAATTTTTTTTTGTATGG